>NC_047674.1:52397943-52580443 GCF_011762505.2 Arvicanthis niloticus | reverse complement strand
AGATGGTGTCGTCTGCACTATGATGAAGAGGACTTGAAACAACTCGGAGAACAAGTCCTATACAGCAGGCACTAGGGAGGCCTACAACACTTTCAAGTGAAAATTTTTGCAGAAAACTGGATCAAAATTAGGTAACAGGAAAAATCAGGAACACCTGAAGTTCTGTGTTTTTGTTTTTAAATATAAATTGAGTTAAATGAACAGGAAGATCTGGGAAGATGGCTCAGAGGGTAAGATGCTTGGATTAAGGTTTAGATCCTAGCACCTAGACAGTTGATGCTCACTGTGACATATGTCTGTAGTCTGTACTGAGGGTACGGAAACAGACCCTGTGGCCTTGCTAGCCAGAAAATGTGAGTCCCGAGTTCAATAAAAGACTTATTCTCTTGAAAAGAGGTCTGACATTGAACCTGGAGTTAGGCTGGAAGCCAGCAAAACCAGGTAAGTTTTTTCTCCACAGCAATCTCTTAAGTGCTGGAGTTACAGACCTACACGAGACAACACTCAGCTTTTCACATGGGTTCCGGGGATTTGAACTCAGGTCCTCAAGTTCATACAACAAGCATCCTTCACCCACTGAGTCATCTCCCAGCTCCCATTTTGACTTTTTGTGACAGAGTCTCTCTCTGAGATCTGGAGCTTGCCTATCAGGCTAGGCTTGCAGCCGAGAACCTCAGGGACCTGCAGTCTCTGCCTTTTCCAGTGCTGGGATTAGAAGTGTATGATGCCATACTTAGCTTTTAAAAATAAATTTTTATATTTTCATTTTTATGTCTTTTGTAGTGCCTACAAGACTTCATGTGCAACATGTGTGTGCAGGCTCACAAGGGGTCCAGAGAGTATTTTATTCCCTGGAATTGGCGTTCCAGGCAGTGGTGAACCATCCAGTGTGGGTGCTGGGAATGGAACCTGGCTACTTTGCAAAAGCAGTAAGTGCTCACCCACCTCTCCAGTCCCACACACAACTTTTGATGTAGGGTCAGGGTGGACCTGCTGGATCTTGAAGGTGAGATGAAGTTCTGCAAGAAGTAACAGGAAGTGTGGGGAAGGACGTGTTTAGGAACATCACTAAGGCGTGCCTGTCCTGCATCCTGTCACATTCAGTCAGGTGAAGCTAGCCCTCTAAACACAGAGGTCTGCATTCCACGGAGTGTGAGGGGTTATGGGGGTGGGGTTGGAGGATTTGAGAATGGGGTTGTCACACGGATGGATGCGGCTTGCCTCACAGAATAGCTGCTGCAGGGGAGGCAGAGGGGAAGAGCAGGAGCAAATAGCCAAGAGGCAGCCAAGGAGGAGGCTGCTGCTGCCCGGGGCTAGGGCGATGAAAACATGACAAATGGTTCCAGAGATGCTGCAGACGGATACTCAATGCATTCTCCCCTGGAGGAATTTTCTGATTTCCATGGGGGACACTATCTTAACCCAAAGGAATGAGACTGAAGACAGTTATATCTTGAATTGCAGTGAGCAGGCAGGACGGGAGTTTGGGGGTGAAGGATCTGAGGGGCCTTTAGGGGCTCTCTGGGGTGTTTAACTCTCTGTAACTATACAAAAACAATTCAGAAGGCCAATAAAACAATTTAAAATTTATGCCTATAATTTCAGCACTAGGGGAGCTGAGACAGGAGGATCACCTCCAATTTGAGGTCAGACTAGGCAATACAGTGAGCTCAAAGCCATCCGAGGCTACAGAGTGAAATCTTGTCCTAACCCAGCAAGAGCAAGGGCTAGGGATGGAGTTTAGAGGGTAGAACACTTATCTCCTAAGTTCCATCCTAGTGGTAAAGAAACCAGGGTTTGAGGTCCACAGCTGTCACCCTAGAATTAAAGGCAGAAGGATCTGATGTCCAAGGCTGCACGGAAAGGACAACACGGGCTGCAGGAGACCAGGTCTTGAAAAGACAGAAAGAAAAGAATCAAAAATAAACCACAAAGGCTGGGGAGATGGTTCCCCTGAATGCCCTTTTGGCATAAACCTGAGAGCTCAGATTGAAGATGTAATCCTCGTATGCAGGAAGCTGAGACCAAATCCACAGAGCAAGCTGGCTGCCAGAGTATCCAATACTGTGAGATCTGGACTCAGTGAGAGACCCTGCTTCACTGAAAGATGGTGCTTCAATGCATAAGGCAGAGAGATACCCAGGAAGACAGTCAGAATCACCCTCGGGTCTCCATATGCACGCATACATGGACATATGTACACATGCCACCACAGACATACAAGCACATACACACCACTATATAAACAAATATGTGTGTGTATACGTATATGTATACATACATACACACACATATATATATAAGTATAAATGTGCTATATATACACACGTACATACATGTGTGTATATGTGTGTATATAAATATATGTGTATATATGTATATGTGATATATACATATACACACATATATAAATATTAATATGATATATACACACATATATACATATGTAGATATGTATATCACATTTGTTAAAGAAAGCTCTTTGCCACCCATGCTGTCTAGCTAGACTATGCTGCACTAAGGGTCCTAAGCTGGGTAGTACAACAGTTACGACCCTGGCCAGGGTCGTAACTGTGGCTGGACCAGGGGCTCTCCTCTAAGTCAGTTCTGGCAGTGAAACTTTTGGGGGTCTTCTGTCTTAGATGCCACAGAGAAGGATTAGAGAGAGCCTTGCACTCAGGAAAGCCCCCATTTCCACTTCTGATCTAGGATGGGGATTTCTGTTGGGCCTTCTCTCCAGTCCTTAGCAGTCTTTCTCAGTGCTGGCTGGGCCTTGAATCAGCAGCACAAGATACTGGCCTTTGTCTTGGTAAAGATGACATATTTTCCACCTCCAAGAACAGGATTGGATTCTTTCTGTAGTCTTGGGAGCTAAGCCTGAGGCTGCTTTCTCATCAGACTTCCTTGTGGTCTACATAAGGCAACCGCTTAACATGGTACTTAGGCCTCAGCCTGCCTACTGGGGAGGCCGAGGCTTCAGGATACAAAGTTGAAGCTGGCCCTGGGCAACCTGTGAGACAGTGGCTGAAAATGAAAGAGGGAGGGGCTATTCCTCTGTGATGATGGGGTGGCCTAGCATATGCCAATGTACCAAGACTTGCGTTAGATTTCTAAGAGTGAAACAACAACAAAACATAGGAAGAGAGAAGCAGGCGAAGTTCAGCGATAAAGTGCACTTCCTGCTCCTCCGAGGACCCAACGTTCGGTTCCCAGCACGTACCTAAGGTTTCTCAGGATCCAGCATCCTTTTTTAGTGGAGCAAGTGGTATCAGGGTTCCTTCCCTGTCATTCCCTTCTCAGATAAGCATAGAGCTGGAGGTGAGGCTATAGTGTATGTCTTGTGAGGAGAGAGAGAGAGTTGGCTTCTAATTCATTGCCATCTAGAAAGACCCAGAGAGTCAATGCTCAATATGACCTTGTGTCTGGGTTTGCCATATTTAAGTGAGATACTGATATGAAACACATTGGCTAAAATTGAGAAGAAACTCTTGCTATGGAGGTAAGGGTTATAACCCCTTATGTCCCCCCTGCAAGAGAAGTTAACTTGACAGGTCAGAGGATCGGCTAATTCTTGCTACAGGTCCAAGGTGGGGAACCAAGATTTGAACCTGGGTCTCCCAGTTCCTTGTGTCCTGCCTGCAGCTGGAGCTGGGTTCCAAGATTCCTGACTTCAGATTCTGCCCAGGCATCCCCCAAGATGTGGGTGAAAAGATTCTAACTTGCAAAACAATATCTGAAGAAATCTCTGATATCTCCCCCTCTCTCCTTCTTTCACCCAAACTGACCCCTCTCAAACCCCTCTGAATTCTGGGTACCATGGATTACCCCTGAACTCATGTTTCTCTTTATGAGCTGCCTGTTGTCTTGTCCCAGCAAGCGCAGATGAGACAGAGAAACTCAGTGTCCTTTGGCATCTCGCTAGAGGAGAAAAGGAAACCTCTGGTTAAAATACTTTGCAATGTCCCTTTAAAATACAGAAGCGCTTTCTAAGATAGCCATGTCACTTGGCAGTCTGAGCTCCAGGCTCCAAATTAAACAAGTGTTAGTGAATTGAGTTAATTCATTCAATCCACCCCACTGTAAGTGTTTACAAGAGTGTGGCCGAGAGAGTCTGTGGACAGTGGGGAGATGTTTACCCGACTTGTTGGGCCTGGTCACCAGGGTCTGTCCTCCCTTCCAGCTCTGCCTGGTGGTGATCAGAACAGTCCCCTCTGCCTTGTGTAGATGTGGAAAGTCTCACCCAGGGTGAGCTAGCTCCCAGCCAGGGCTTCTGGTTCCCGGCTGAAGAAACAATGTTCTGCCTATGTTCTCTTTTTCCTCCCTGATGTTTGGCTGCAGCTGATGGCATTGGTCACTGGATACCCATATATGGGAGGAAGAAAGAATGAACAGAGGCTAGACTTCAGTACTCCTTCAAGCCAAGCATAGTACTCTCTTTTTGAAAAAATGCCATCTGAAAATGGGGGGCATTTGGAAATGAAATGTCTAATATAGGACAACATATGATATTCATCTGCAATGGACATCATTGTTTTCCAGGCAAGTGAAGGTATATATATATATATATATATATATATATATATATATAGAGAGAGAGAGAGAGAGAGAGAGAGAGAAGCAAAGTCATCTTCCTAAAGTTGCACAGACAACAGAGGTAGACCTGAGATCCCCACCAGGGGCTCTGGCTGGGGACTGGGTCGATGACTGGAGATGGCACAGAGGGGTCTAGGCTGATTCGGCAGCCTGACAGGTGTTTTCTGCGGTGACAAATAAGAGTGGTATCCATGTCCCATACGGGGGCAGAAGGCAGGAATGCCACTGGAAACTGGAACTTGAAAGCAAGTTCTTTAGGGATCCTGTACCTCAGATTTCTGACTTGCCAAAAGCATGCTTGATTATTTTCATTTAAACACACATCTAGGATATTTTTCTAGGTAGTACACACTATATAAAGGTGTATAATTTTAACACACACACACACACACATGATTGCTTGGTTCCCTATCAATACAGTCTGTTTCCTTTCTATTTCAAATATTCTTCTAATAAATACACTTGGACAGAATAAAAAGGACTTAGGCCAGTCAGTTTCTGACACATAAAGTCTTCTTTACTTTCTGGACGTCAAAGCAACCTAGGAATTGGTTACCCATCTCCCCCCAGCCCCAACTCCTACAAGCAGGGTTGGATCTCTCTGTATCTTCCTCTCACCAGCCTTCTCCCTACTCGCTTTGGAAATGCATGAGACCTGGGCTAAGGGATCAGTCTCTCCGTGACTCCTGTCTTTCAGTTGAGATAGAGCCGAAGATGTCATTTGACCTGAAAGACCATCTCATGGCTTTCTGCAGAGATGCCAAGGTGGTCCTCCAAGGAGGTATCTGCTCTGCAGTCAAGCTGTGCAGTGGGCAGCATTGACTGCCATGTAATCCTCCACCCCACAATCCTTTCATGTCTGCCAGGAATGCCTAGGGGTCCAGTATTTCTTTCCTTACTCATCTGGGCCCTCAAGTGATTAGCATCCTTCTCATTCTTTCAAACATTCAGTTCTTTCTTTTTAAAAAACTTGTAGTAGGGATGAAGACGGCTTAGCAGTTAAGAGAGCTACCTGCTCTTCCCAACAACCTCAGTTCAGTTCCCTGCACTCATACAGTGGCTTACAACCATATGTAAGTCTAGCTCCAAGTGGTTCAATGCTGTCTTCTGGCTTCCAAGGGCTCTTGGACACATGGGGTACATATAAACTCACACAGGTGCACACAAGTTATTATGTTTATTAATTGCATGTGTGTGCATGAGTTCACGCATGTGCACTTGCACATGTCCTATGGCATATATATGAAGGCCAGAAGACAATGTGTAAGACTTGGTTCTTTCCTCCCAATATGGGACCCAGGGATCAAACTTAGGTCATTAGGATTGGTGGCAAGCAAGCAAACACCTGTAATTACCTGGCCATCCCACTTGGACCCTATCCCCAATTTTTAATTGCCGCTTATTAACTTCTGGGAAAACCCCTCTGCACATCTGCGGGGCCTGGCTTAGTAACAGACGTCTCTATTAAACATGTGGCCTTAACCAGTACACTAGAGACAGTATGATTTGAGTGAGGAAGACAAATGATAGGAATGTTTAAAAGTCATTAACACATCAAGAATTCAACATTCACCTTTAAGATTGTACAGATTGTCAGGGACTCAGGTTCAATTTGGACTCTTTGCTGTTCATCATCATTGTTCCAAGAGAGGGGTTCTAGAGAGGTCAATTAGAGCACTATATGGTCTTTGAACAGTAGGCCCTGATCTTCCCCTCAGTCTCAGTTCCCCTAGGTTGAACCTCTGGGATAAGCTATGCACAGGTTGTGTGGGTTTCACTTCAACTGGACTCTGGCTGCGTGGAGTGCTGAAGAGGAATTACAGGATGCTGGAGGTGAACCAGTGCCAGCCTGGGAATGCAGCTGGGCATCGCCTGTCTGCCCTTTTTCTCATTCTCTACTCACCCTGAAAGTGCTTCGAGACTTGTGGTTTAGTCTCTGTTTATCTGCTTTCAACCTAAAACTCAGAACTTCTCCTTCAAGGAAGGAGAGCTTCGTTCATTGAAACCGAAAGGAGTCGCCCCAAGTCCCTGTGAACTGAAACCACAGGATTTCACACGGATCTGCTTCATTCTTCATCCTCCCCGTACCCTCATACCTCACATCATGCTTATTCAGGGACAAGGCAGAGACAGATGGTTTTCCAACTGCCAGGCTCACAAAGCTGTCCAGGTATCAGGCTTGTGCTCTGTCTACTAGCAGACTGCCTAGATACCCCAAGACTTAGACTTGGGGGGTTGACCCCAGGTTAGACATATGGGACCAAGCAGGAGGATTGTTTCAATGAGGGTATAAGGCCCTGCACAGAGAGCTGGGGAAATTCCTAGGATACACATAACTGGAAGGTCTCCGGGGTGGGAAGGAAAATGTCTGCTTCCTTGTCTTCCTTGCCTTAAAAGGCTCTCTGCTCCTGTGAAAAGACTTAAAACTATAGATTGACTCAAATGTGGCTATTTCAAGATTAGACAGAGATGTGATTCTGGGAAATGACGAGAGCAAGTGATCTATTTGAGGGAAACCAGTAGGTGATTATGGGATGTGAGTTGAACACCTTCATGGAATGGTTGCCTCAAAACTATTCCTGCCATAGTCCCAAAATGGGAGAAGGAAGCCCCAAATACCTACCAGGAAAAGAACAGAACAGAACACAGAAGGCCTGCTGAGTGCATAAACTGGTTTCCCATGAGCCATGTGAGTGGCCTAGAATAATCTTCTAAGGAATCAGTATTCCCTGTGGATGTCTTTCTTAATCACTAAACTCCTCCATCAGCTATGGGTGAAAGAGGGATTCAGGGAGACTATGCAATGTGTGCAACTATTAAATCCCATCTGTGTGCAGAACTGCTTTCCACTGCATGTGTCATAACAACTCATCATCTCTATAAATGCCAACAGCAACGATTCTGAAACTCAGAGGCAGGTCCAAGACCAACCTCTAGAAAGAAATCAGACCCTCAGCTCTGCTTCCCTCATGCTGTCTCTCCCTAACAGAAGGGATGATCAATATCTGCTGGGCAAACCAGCTAAGGAGAACGAGCCAAGTCCTGAAAGATAGAGAAGCTACTTGAAAGTACCAGTGTCAGAGCTGAAGATGCACAAGTTGAAAATAGCCCCAATATACCCATGAAATAGATGGCTGGGTGCTTCCCATCTTAGAGAAATCAGGAGTGGGAAGACTGAAATATGAACTTTCTCCAACTTTTTCTCCTCCTCCCCTTCCTTCCCCTATACTCCCTATCCCATTTTTGTTTGGGTTTTGTTTGTTTATTTGTTTGTTTTTGTTTGTTTTTGAGAGGGCGTCCCACACTGTAGCACAGGCTAGCCTTGAGCTCAAGCTGACCCTCCTGCCCTAGTCTCCTGACTCCTGAAAGTTACAAACGCATTTCTATGCTCAGTGAAATTTCATATTTCTAAATGGGGTCTTTCTGTTGTAAAGATGAACTTGGCACAGTGGATGTGAGACTACTTGTTGGAAAAGATGTTCTATGGGTACAAATCAAAAGGGCCACAGTCCAGGGGACTCTTGGTGCATCATAAATTGAAGAAAAAATGTGTGTTAAGGTGAACTCAATGGCCGTAGTTTAGACTATGAGTGAAGAACCTGGTGCTGCAAGTCCCATCTGAATATTTTCAGTACAAAAGAAAAACCTCAGCGGGGCAGCTATTTCTTCTTGGTTGTGACCCTTGTTATCCCAACAGCAGCATAATTCATGGTGCATTATGGGGAGAGAGAAATCCTACTATAAGCACCCATCTGACCCTGAGATAACTTGACTTAACATGTGTGTAGGCATCATGTCACATTCCCATGTAAAATATAGATACCTGGGTGATACTTAAGAGAACCAGTTATAGGTTTCTCTTTAATGCATTTTCAGTCAATGACTTCAGAGACATTTGACACTATTTCTGGGGAGGAGATTTCCTGCCTCTTCCACAGCATTGATGAAAATCTAGCTGGGAACAATGCATCTTCTGTGAAGCTCTCTCTTCAGAAAGTAGAAGAAATAAATCTCCCTTCTCACCACTGGCTCTGAAGGCAAGTCAAAGAGAGCACAGGGGCTTGGGAGGATTGACACTCAAGGAGAGAGGGGAAAGAGTCCTCAATGTGGAATAGGCTCAGGAGACCTGGGGGAAGAAGTCAATCTGGGGTCTGCTGCGGGGGCACTGTGAGGGTCTAAGCTAAGGCAGGAAGAACACAAACCCTGCCATTAATAAATGTGTCACTCTCACCTGTCAAGTGGGCCCCTTTGGTGAGAGTCACAGTGGTGTGAAATGACAGGGCTTACTTGCCTTAACTCCACATTTTATGGGCTGGAGGAAACCCATCGGCCAACTAGCAACGTGAAATCTGCTCCACACGGCTGATTCACCGCATGGGTAGAGATGAGTCCCAGGCCCTATGTCTTAGTTATTTTCCTTGCTGCTGTGGCAAAAATATTAGACAAAATGAGACCTAAGGAAGGAAGGGCTTATTTTGGCTTGTGGTTTGAGGGTACAGTCAATCATGGCATCCCCATGGCAGTACCAGTGTAAATTGACCAGTCACACTGCATTCATAGGCAGGAAGCAGAGAGATCTGAATGCTTGCTGTGCTCTCTTGCTCTTTTTTGTTCAGCCCAGAACCTCAACCCATGGATGGTGCTAATCCTGGGGCATCTTACCTCAATTAACCTAATCTGAACTCCCCCACACAGACACAGGCCCAAGATTTGTCTCGGTTTCAACCACTGCATTCAGCAAGCCTCAGAAACGGTCCTCAGGCAGAAGAGTAAGATCCCTAGCGAGGTGTATCTGAGATATTTCGCAGCATTGATTTCGATGAGACACTCAGCTTCAACAGCAAGGGCTGTTTCCCTTGTGACCTAGGACATGCCTTGGTGCCACAATGCGCATGTGCAAGTCAGAAGACAACTCATGGCAGTCAGTTCTCTCCTTCTGCCATGTGGGTGTTGAGGGATGGGACTCATATCATCAGACTGGGTGGCAAGCACCTTCACCCACTGAACCAGAACCTTGCTGTCTTTCAAAGTGACCTTTCAAGAGATACTTGATACTTCATTAAGTGGTGCCTACTCCCCAAGTATCCCTGGCTCCCCAGCAGACCCTCTCCTGGTTCCCCTTTCACAGTAGTGCATGCCACCTTTGTGCACACTGATCTTTTTGCATATTCATCATGGGACACTCCCTGTTTGTATGTACAGTTCTTACATTCAGGAATCATGTCTGGCCCTATAATGTGTGGCACATAGTAGGTGCCCTTTCAGTGTTTATGGATTCAGTAAACTAATGAAAGTGTTTGCTAAAGATCAGGTTAATCTATGCCTGGGCTTTTTCTAATCCTGGATGCATCTCCTCTAGGCAGGTTGTACCATTGCCACTTCACACATGTTAAGAAAGAAAGAAAGAAAGAAAGAAAGAAAGAAAGAAAGAAAGAAAGAAAGAGAGAGAGAAAGAGAGAGAGAAAGGAAGAAAGGAAGGAAGGAAGGAAGGAAGGAAGGAAGGAAGGAAGAGAAAGAGAAAGAGAGAAAGGAAGGAAGGAAGGAAGGAAGGAAGGAAGGAAGGAAGGAAGGAAGAAAGAAAGCAAGCAAGCAAGCAAGCAAGCAAGCAAGCAAGCAAGCAAGCAAGCCCAAGGCTTAATGAATTTAATGGGTTGCTGGAGGCTGTCTGGGCAGCTTGGGGAATGAGTTCCCTAAAGGTCACTGGCAAAGGTGCAAAGGGAGACTAGAAAGCTGTTGCCTCTTCACCCTCCCTCTCTTGTGCCCTCTGTGGTCAAGGTCTGCGCTTCCAGAAATTTCTTTGAAGGAGAAGCCCTGCACTCTGCGGTTCTTGAGGCTCTTTCTGGCTTTGCTGTGGGTTCCTGCAACCTGAAGTTCCAAACAGAGGCATTTGCTAATTTCCTGAAGAAAGCTCCAGGAAGTCTTGTCCCTTGGTAAAAGCTGTTCACAGTAGGTGAGAAAAAGGGAAGTTTTTCAGACCACCACACACTTGGAGGTTTCGTTTTTCAGTGTTGTGTGTTGTGACAAATAAACCTGAGCTGGCTCTCCTCCCTGCTTCCCTCCTGCCCTGGCCCAGTTCCCCTCCCCTGCTCCCCTTTTCCAGATTCCTGTGAGTGTTTTGGTTAACGTTATCCCCTCCTGTGTTGTTGTTGTACCACATATTAATGGAGGGCTTCTGTAGCCGACAGGAGTACGGTTGAGTTACAGTAACAAGCTACAAGCTGAAGGAAAGGGCTGCGGTTTCTGGCTGCTCCTGTCCCAGATATCCACCCTCACATCTGGATAAGCGATCATGTGACAGCTCAAAAAGCCAGCAGCATGGCCTGGATGCCATAAAAAATGGGGTCTGTTAAATTAAAAAGGCTTTAACTACTGCCTCAGCTGGTTTGGGGGTCTTTCATTTTCTCCCCTCTCTTTCTGTGTCTCTCTTTCTCTGTCTTTTTTCATTGCTCCGGAATGTGTTGAAAGATTTGTGATTGCTATATACTTAATTTAATATTGTGAACCTATCCTATTGTAAATTTGTTTGCGTGCTTTTCTGAAGTCTAGCCAGCTCTTTTCCATTTTCTTAAGTTAACACAGGGCTTTGTCAATTCTGGGATCAGGACTTGGTGTCCTGGTAATAAACACTACAGAATGAGGAGTCTCTCTCCCAATTTCCCCGACACCCCATCCTCTCGCTGCTCCCTTCTTCCCTGTCCTCCCATAAAGGCAGACTTCAAACTTCTGGCCAAAGTATGCCTTCTTTTAACCGTCTTTAAGGAAGATTCTGTAGGGCAACGGGCTTTAAAATAGTACTAGTTAATGGAAATGTCATTGTTCTTGTTGGATAAAGTCCAGGACAGAGTGGAAGTAAAGCATGTCTTGAGATGTTGAACAGCAAAGCACCATCCAGCCTCAGCTACTAAAACTCAAAACAAACCAAAAAAAAAAAAAAAAAAAAAAAAGAAAAAGAAAAAAAAAGCCTCTTATTTTCCTTTTCTTGCGCAAATAAAACATTCTTGTCTTGCCCACTGGACATATCCTTCTCTCTGATTTACCACGATTGCAAAAACCAGGATTAAACAAAGCACCCGTTCCAAAACCAAAACGTCTGTTTTCTCAAACTATCAAAGAGAGAATGACTTTGGAAGGGAGTGCGTGACAGGAGAGGAGAGAGGCGAGCAGCGCCTAGTTCCCTGTAAAAGAATAAAGAGCCAATCAGGCAGAGCGCTCTCTCCCGGCATCCGTGCTATCTGCTGGCCATGGCTTCCTTTTCAATGTAGGCGAATGGAACAGAAACAATACTAACAAAACCCTACCAGCTTTGCCACATCATCTTACTTTAACACAGGAACCAGTCAGTTCAGTATTTTCTTCCCTCATTAGACATATGTGTCTTGCTCACTATCTGGCCTTCGGGGAGCAGAGGAATGAGGGTCTTTAACATTGTTATTCATTTTCATGTTGGGGGCCTGTTTGCTTCTCCAGATCCACATCCTATGCCCCCTCACCTGGGCTGGGCTCCAGAACAGCAAGTGTCACCTGTGTTTGTAGGACCCCTATGACCTACGCTCATGGGCTCTCTGTACCTGTGCCCGCGGGCACTTTGTGACTTATACCCAAAGTCTTTCTATGATCTGTGCCCACAGGGCTGCCTATGACCCATGCCTATGAACTCTCAATGACCTTTGTGATGGGATCTCTGCAATCTGTGCCTACGTTGTCTTCTATGACTCTTATCTATAGATCCTCTACGATCTGGGTCTATGGGCGCTCTATGACCTGTGTTCATTGGCCCTCTGTATACATGGGCTTTATATGACCCTGTAGCCTGTGTCCACAGAGTCTCTATGATCTGTATTCACAGGGTCTATATGGCCTGTGTTTATGTATTTCTAGTCTCCCTTTTGAACCCAAGTTATGAGGTTCTCAGAATAAAACCAGCATAGAGATTGACCAAATGCCTCCACTGAGGCTGTAGCTCCTGTCAGGTCCAGAGGTGGTAAAGGCTCCCTTCTAGTTCTGGTCCTACAGTCCTAAACTGTCTTTACAATAATCCTACCACTAAACTCATAAATACCTTCACTGAGGGTATCCATTTTCTCCTTTATATTTGATTGAGATCTTCACGGAAGAAATTAAGATTTCGTTCTAAGATTTCATGCGGAATTCTTTTGTATTCACGGTGTGATGTAAGTTAACTGTCACCTAGTGAAGGTAGAATCACTGTAAAGCCAGCTACCCACTCCTTCTGTCAATCAAAATTACTCACTCATCATCTCATACAAGTTGAAAAAACACCCACAATACACACAGATATGGGGATGCTAATTTTATTTTATATTGAATGCTATCTCGTAGGTTCTTCAAACGTGGCATTCCAGAAAATTCTAAAGCAGTCCAGTGTCAAGGAAAAAAAAACGGTCACGATTGACTAGTAATGGCCACTATGGATATAGAAGTGAAACATATGTTGTGAATATATATATGAACACATATTTACATAATCAGTGTTTGAGATCTCTGTGTTAGGTGACTGGGAAAGCAAAAAGAAAAAGTAAAAAGAAAAAAGAAAAAAACCACACCAAACAAACACTGAAAACTGAAACTCAGACCTCCTGGTAGCAAGCTTATCTTTACTCCACTTCTGTGGCTCTGTGTTAAAACTCAATGTTTTCTCAAGAACTTCTGACGTTCCGTAACTGCCTTGCCCTCCAGACAAATCACCCCAGTGGTGATTTGATTATACCAAGGCGTAGCTCACCAGACGGTGCCTGTTTTCATTATTTACAGTCAATATTGTATTTTCTGGGTTAGAAGATACAAATTAAATGGAAAGTTTTTCCTCTACTTGCTTGGCATGTAAATCACAGCCCACAATGACTAGACAGTTCCCAGACTTAATTAAGACGAAGACTCGCTAAGCAAGGGATTGAAAAAAAAAAAATCTTTCTCCACAGACCCATCTTCCTGCCCTTTAATAAGGAAATAGACACACATCAGGGAAGTTACTCTCTGAAGCCGCTTGATTCGGTTACAGTCAGTTGTAGCAGTATCCATAGCTCTACCAAAGATGTTAGACTGACAAGCAGATTTCCTGGCATCTAACTTCCGGTGTCCTGGAAACGAATTCTTTGGCAATCAGATTTCCCAGTGGCCCTGCTTGGCACCCGCTCCTCTTTACTGAGTACCGTCTCTTCCTCACTGTCTTAGTTAGCAGCCCTGGGCAAATCACCTGCACACACTCTTTGGGCCTCATGAGAAGGAATTAGACAGTTAATAGACAATACAGGTGTTCTCTCAGCTTCAGGTTCAGTTAGAGTTAATTCCCGATAAAATGAAAGCTAGAAACATCAGAAGGCAAAAGCTCCTTGATGATTTCAACACCATCCACCTGTTTGCCCTCACAGTAACATGGCCGACCGGAAAGTGCAGCTCCCTGCCACTGTCCCAGCATCTCAACACAGTATCACAGTGAAGATTTCTGCAGCAGGAAAAGACAAAAGTTCCCAAATCAAAGTAACATGGTATTGTGTCATCCTAATAATGGAAGATCTTACATTGACTCATCCTGTGTTGGACACTCGGGATTTGCTAAGCCAGGCTGTGTTCAAACAGTATTTATTTCACAGAGGGGAGGCAAATACTTTACTATAGCAAAGATTAGAAAGACAGAAAAAAAAATCGGAATAGTAAGTCCTTCAGTTAGAAGGCCCCCAGTGTTGTGTTGCCGCTGGTCAGCTTTATCACTGCAATCTAAAAATGGGAGAATAGATAATGTCAGAACAGTTTGGTGTTTTCAGGCTCTAGTCACATGCATTTTCCTTATAAAGACCAGTAGTGAGCTCACTTTGACCATGCCTGCTTCATTTAAATTGTCCAGTTTGATGCGGGTGATAATTCTACAGCCATTATGAACTGGACTGAGTCACTCTCTGAGACTCTCCTCCTAGGAAGCATTGGATCCAGGATTTGGGCCTTGTCTTGGGAAGCCCCTTTAAATTCCTCTTCTGGGTTTCAGGAAGTACATTTTCTTACCTGCACCAGGCCTCCTGGGACTCCCCCGCACCATCCCAGGTGAGGCCTTTCTCAGCTTCCCTTTCTGAAAAAGGCATCCTTTCTCGGACACCGGTTTCCTCCTAACTCATTTTCTCCAGCACCAATTCTGGCCTTGACCCCAGCCAGTCATAAGTGCTCTTTCGGTTCAAGTATTAAACCTTCTCCCAGACAGCGGTTTATCGAAAACGACACAATAGGAATGAAGTCCTGGGCCTCAAAGCAGAGAGCTCCCATTTGAACAACGTCTGCTCAATAAACCTGTGGTCTTCCCTGCGGCTTTGAATCCTGAGCCCCTGTTCCACTGTCCATTTGCCACTTGACTGTAAACACATCAAAGTCTCTTGATTTCTTACCTCTCGATGTGATTTAAAACAACAAACACAACGGCTACCTGTTGCTTCATGATGCACTCCCCAGTGAATGAACCTGGGCCTCTGAGGAGCAGGAACACACAGACAAACCTCTCTGCCTTTTGAGGATCAACTCTTGGGGGAAACATTAAGTTACAGAGGTGGGTATGCTTTAGCCATGATGTGTAATTTTCCTCACCCTGTTCCACATGCATAAGTGTAAGCACGCAGGCAATGCACCCAGGTCCACAGGCCTGCACGTATGCACTCAATCATGAACCCCCCCCACCCTCCGTATTTAGTGGTGTCCTTTCCTTGACAGTGGTGGAGTGGCTAGCATTTAGTGAGCAGTGCTCTGGGTACAGAGTCCATACAGTGGGAACAGTAAAACTATGCATTTAAGACTGGGAAGATGACGCAGTAAAGTGCCTGCCTAGCAATCAAGAAATGAAGCCACATGTTCTGTTTCACTGGACCACGTCTAACATGTGATCAGCAATCATACAGAATGAGTAAAAATGACTTATCTATTAATGGTTATTAGTCATGCATGTTTACAATCCCAGCATTTAAGAGAACTAGTTCAAAGGCAGCCTCAGCTACATACCAAGTTCAAAGCTGACCTCGACTATATGAGACCCTGTCTCAAAACAAACAAATAACAAAAAAATAAACAATTAAAATGGAGATTTGTCATGGATTTGCTCTCTTACATTCAAAATACACTGAGAATATTTCCTCACTCAGAATTTTTTTTAAGTTGCTATCTGTATTAGTTAGCTTTGCCTAGGTTTTGCTGCTATAACACACATCCCCGAACTTGGTGAATTATAGCAACAAAGTCTACTTTCTTCCTAGCCATACTCTGGTGGCAGGTCCCCTGTGGCTGTGTGTATATTCTCTCTCCTCTAGGACCTGTCTAAGGGACATGCTTTTCAGGTGACAGGGGAGAAAGAGCTTTGATGGAACAGGTGTTGGCTCTCGGGGCTTTTGTGCAGTTTTGTCTCACTTTTCAGGATGTGTGGGAGACAAGCAAGTCCAGTCTGTTCGCCTGGATGGGAGCAGATAATTGGAGAGAAAACCACAATGTATGATGGAAATCTAGAAAAATGTGGTCATACGTTTAATAGCTGTGAATGTTGTGATTTCTGGTGCATTGTGTCTGTGTTTTAGACTTATATTTTTATTGTAATGTTTCATTCATTTGATGACTCTACTAAAATCTACTTAGCCAACATGGTTCACATGTCAAGCAAATCAGTCAGAGAAAAATGTTCTTGTCAGTAAAACATTTTTGACCAGGAATTGGGGAGATTGTTAAAGTGCTTGCCAAGCAAGTGTAAGGACATGGCTCTCTGAAAGTCACATACATGCTGGGTGGGTATAGCAGCCTTTCTGTAATTCTAACCTCTGAAAGCCAAAATGGGAATCCCCAGAGCAAGCTGTCTAGTCTGACTTTATCGATGAGCTCTGAGTTCGATTGAGAGACCCTGCCTTAGTGAAGTATAAACGTGATTGTTAATGATTCTGGACATCGACTTAACACACACACACACACACACACACACACACACATGCACACACACACACACGTGTATGAACACCAACATGCAGTGTGCCCACGGGATGCAAAACATGCACATCTGCACAAACCTGAGAAATGTAAAAGGAAAGACGAGCCCAGTTGTCATTCAGTGGCAGCCGTTGGTGTACCTCAGCTGTCATCAGTCTCTAGCTTACAAGTAGACAGACACACAGCCCAAGGAACACAGAGCTTCTGCTAATTGGCTTCTAGTTCTTCTTTAGGAGATGCTGAGCTTACGGGCCCATAAGGATACTAATGATCTAGGCAATGGTTTTCTCAAGGTTCATAACTAGGCACTTCTCTGGCATCTGGGTGTTTCTGGCTTAGACGGACCAGTTCTGAAGTTTATTTCTGAAGGAATGGGGTGGAGCTGGTGAGGCGGCAGGAAGCAGAAAGAAGGGTGAATAAGATCACAGAGTATGGGTGGTAACAAGCAACACCTTCCTTTGGGAAAGCTCGCTAGGGAGAGGCTACAGAGCACCTCCTTTAGGAGGGAAGGAGAGACCCACGCTGGAGTTGGCTAAGCAAAGAGGAGGTGGGGATGCATCTGGGGTAAGGAGTTAAGCATTACTGGAGAGCCTCTTGGACAGGAGCCCATTGAGGACGAGTGTGCTGGTTCTGGTTTGGGGAAACATCACGTACATGGCATAGCCAGCTGATTTCAGAGTTGCAGGAATCATCGACTTTGTCTGCACGTAGCCAGTATGATTAATGCATGCTTCAGTGCTCTCTCTCTCTCTCTCTCTCTCTCTCTCTCTCTCTCTCTCTCTCATATAATGAAGCCTGCATGGCTTTTGAAAGAAGCAGACCATAATGCTCTAAAAATACTTTCAGAGGACATTTCCTGTTCTGCCCACACTGGCTTCACTCTCACCCCACTCTCCCCACTCTCCCCTTTCTCCCTCTTTTCCTTCTCTCCGTTCTCCTCATGTCTGGCTTTCAGTTTCATCTTGTCCTTCCCTTGCATTTTTACCGTCATCCTGTCTTGTCCCCCCTCTCTCGGTCTCTCCCCCCTCTCTGTCTTTCTCTCCCTCCCTCCTGTCCTCCTTCCCTCTCTCTTCTCTTCTCTCTCTCTCTCTCTCTCTCTCTCTCTCTCTCTCTCTCTCTCTCTCTCTCTTGGTTCTAATCCAGCCACACCACTGGGTTTTCCCCTTGCCCTCTCTGGACCCTGGTCTCAGCCTCATTGAAGTCTACATGATGCCCTTCAGAGTGGTGAACATGGTGATGGTGGGAAGGCACACAATGGCTGCTTGCATGCTGTGCTGTGATGTTGACTGGGGATGGAATTCTAGTTCTTACCTTTCAATTCCTCAGGAAATGGAGCGTGGCTTTGTTCAAAGGGGAGAAGTGTCCTTTGGTTGTTTGTGTGTCTGTGGTTTCAGGCTGACCACTTCGCACTGGATAATGAATAAGGAGGGGCTTTCCTCACTGAGAGAGGTTAATGCTCCCGCTCTCAGCAGTCAGTAGTTGCCAGAAGGTTATTATTTATTTAGTGTGGGAGTGTGACGCCCCTGAGATTTCCCCCTTCTGTGTTAGCATGCCTTGTGATCGCACCCAGGTCTTGTTTTGCAGCCATTTCTAAACAGTCTGTAGCAGAATCCCTGGGATTCTTATACCCTTTCCATCCCCTCCTCCACTGAACTGATGCAGGAGCTGTGCTGCAAATGTATACAAGCAGATTATACTCATATCATCACACACATACACACACACACACACACACACACGAGACAGACACACGCACGCACACGTGTGTGCGCACACACACGTAAATAATCAATGAAAGAGAAGCCATTAGTTTGAGAGTGGAGGCATATGGGAAGGGCTGGAGAGAGGAAAGAAAGAGAAGGGAGGAAGTGATATAATTATGTTTTAATTAAAATGAAAATAAATACATAATTAGAAATAATATCCTTATGGTGTCTGAACCTGATGCCCCACCAGAGTGTCTCCTGTAGAGGACACCTTCACTGATCAGCTACTCACCATCACAAGTGCCCCCTGTCACTCCTAGTTCCCTTAGCTGGTCTTGTGTTTATCTTATGCCCATACAAACTACTGTTTATTTGCTTATTTTTTTCCTTGCTGAAATGTGAGATTCCCCAGGAGCAGAGTTGACAGCTTCATTTACTGGCCTTATTCCCAGGGCCTAGAACAAGCCATGCCTGAGGCATCTGGCCAGTTCCACAAGCATTTGCTGATGAGGGGGTAATCAGGACCTCTTGGAAAATGCCCTGTTAGGCTCACCAGGAGATATCATAAGAAGAGGAGGAAGAGGAGGAGGGAGAAGAGAAAGAGGAGGGGTAATATTAGGATGGTGGTGATGGCTTGGAGATCCACAGAATTCAGATTGTGTGGCCTGAATGGGTGGTTCAAAGCCCATAGACATATGAACAACCTAAGAGAGTTTTGTATCTTGATGTATTGAAGGGCAGGAGACCTGAGAATCAGCAATGTGCAAAACCAAGAAGGTACCTGTTTGTCCCAATCTGGAGGTGACAATGTGAGCCTTGGAGAAGAGAAGGCGAAATTAGAGCAGAGGGCCAAAGGAGGGAGGAGGCAGTCACCTATGGTGTTTACTGGAGCTCCTGTCATCCTGACATGACCGGTTCTCATGGGCATCATGGTTTAGAACCAGAGTTTGCACAGCTGGGAAGTCTGCTGAGACACTGATTATATAAGGGACATGGATCTGAGCTTTGAGAACTGAGTGAGCTCTCCACCACAGAATATTTGAACCACTCATGGGATGCACAGCTTCTTAGAAATTTGTGGTGTGACTGAGGTTCTAGAGGCATCTTATTCTGCATAAGTCTTAGTGGATCAGGACTGGTTATGTCTGATATCAGAAGCCCCAAGATTTTGTCTCCTCTGTTGTTATACAAGAACATTATATTATTATATATTTTATATTTTGTGTTGTATTCATTATGTTAGGTTATGTTGGGTTAGATTGCCATATCCTATACCCTATCAGCACAACCTGTGCATACTTGCAGTGTGTACAAGCAGAGAGGCAGAAGCAAGGGCATGGAGGAGGAAAGCTGAAGTTCCCGTCATCCTTATCTCTAGTCCCAGCCACTGGCTGCAGAGCTGAGCCGTGCTGCTCTTCAGAAGTTCGGACTGAGATGATCCAAGTGACACGTGAGGTGCAAGAATGCATCCACATGTCGCTGATGTTCTCATTGCCACCCTTGGTGGCAGGGAAGGGTGAGTGCCAGTCACCTAGACCCCCTGGTAGGAGACATGGTTTGGTTCCAGTGTATGCCGTTTTTTTTTTTCTTGCGTCTGCAGTCCACAGAAGACAGGAGCTGCCTGTCAGCAATGTCAAATTGTTTCCTTTTCTGAGGAACACCCAGGGTCTGGTGGTTAAGACTCAGTCCTGGCCTGGGCTGGGAACCTGGAATGGTATGGGTTTGGCCTGGGCCAGTTCTCCCTCAAGGGACTCTCAGTTGACAGTTCCCAATTGTGCCTGAGTGCCCAGGGTCAGGGAAGGCAGACATGAGACCTACTGTGGGGCTTTCTGGACTCTGGACAGTGAGGAAGAGGTAGCTACTTTCTTGTGGCTCCTCCCTCCTCCCTTGCCTGTGCTCCCATCCACAGAAGTTCTGCAGAAGCCTGTGATGCTGTAGTCAGATCCCTGATATCTACAGTGTTCTCCCGCCTTGAAGCAGCATGGCTAATCCTGGTATCTTTTCAGAAAAGTAGTCCTGGGCCAGCTGCCTTTCCTCTAATGGTGCTTTGTCCTGCCAGCCAAGTCATGTTCCACTGAGGTCATGGGAGCTGGATAATTTTACATAGGCATCTGCAAACGACAGCTCAAACTCCATCCTCCAAGTAGGTGTTGACGGTCAGAACTCCCAGGCATCCATTCCCAAGCCCAGCATCTGCTCCACACCTTGAGGCTTGCAGAAAAGCCCTTGTCTCCTCTCAACTTAGTTTTTCTGGATTCTGTGGGTAGATGAAGCTTTGTGTTACTGCATTGAAAAGCTTGGGGGTAAGTAACCCGTACACCCAAAGTCACCCGTCAACTGGGAACTTGTGAGAGGACCACACACTGTTGTTTTCTTTTGTAATACACCCCTGTTGGCCCAGCCTGCCTTCTGTTAGATCTAATGTTGTGTTGTATCCAGGGAAGTTACTGTTGGCCCAGCTATGGCTTTGTCCTTGTTTTAGACAGAGGCCACAGAATAATAGTCCTCAAAGACATCAAGAAGGAAAAAATGGGATCATTACAACCAAGTTCTCCTCCTTCTCCTGCCTGCTTCTTCCTCTGCTGCCTTGCTGATGGGCTATCGTTGCTCAGAGCTGCTTCTGCTCATCTCCCATAGCCCACTCCCTGATTCCCTCTATCAGAGATGCAGCACCTCAAGCAGCTCACAAGAGAGGTCAGCATAGCTGTTTGGGCTACTTGGGCTTGCTGTACTCGGACTCCATTGATAAGCATTCAAGCCACTTCCCAGGAGACTTCTGAACAATTCTTCACATGATCCCCACGTTAAAAGTTTATGTTTAGTTCAGTTGTCTGACCCCACTGCCTCAAACATACCTTACAATTTCTGCATTTGGGCCTTTGCAGAAACATATTGCTTTGTGCCAGCACTGTTTCTTCATCTCCAGCTAATGTAAATCTTCCTAGTCCTTCAAAACCCCCTTTGTTGGTGATGTTCCTCCTAATCAGGCCACCTGGAAGCCATGACTAGTTTTTCAGAATGTCCTTAGTACTTGCTGGTAGACCTCTGAGAGGAGCTGCACCTTGGTCATCTCCAACAAGATAGCCCCCTCATCTACAAGCATACCCTGCGTCTAACATTCTTGGATTCCTTACAACGCCCAAAATGCACTCCAGACCTTGGTTCCTACCAGCTTGCTGATTCCAGTTGCTTTGTGAAAACCCACTCATCCCTTCTCCCACTCCCTTGCAATTTTATTCCAGTTCCTGGAATTTCATAATAACAGAGAAGGTTCCAGAAAGCTGACACCAACCATTTCCTCTAAACAAACCCATGTTTTCACATGACACATCATGGAGCTCTCAGTAAAGGAAACACTGTATTCGGCTCCTATTGAACACATTCTGAGAAACAATAACAACTCTAAAACAACAGTAGTTTATTTTATGCTTTCTGACTGAGTACATGGATCTCCTTGTTTGATCCTCAAAGCAAAGCAACAAGGTAGGTATTTCTATCTCCCCGGCTATACTGACGATGAGTGAACAGAGATTCAAGGAAAACAATTTACCTCCAGAGTCTAAGCTGGGATGCAGAGTTTAACTCTTTCTTCTGTTGCTCCCAGGTTTGAGCTGACATACAGGGTTGGCCAAGCCTGATTAATAGTGTATTTCAAGCACGTGCTGAGGAAAGGCACTCTGCGTGTGTGCTATGGGGAGAGGGGCTTGAGAAGACTGCTGATGTGCCATAGGCCTCAGCCTCAAAACTTGCCCGCCAGAAAGTAGTTAACAGGCCTTCTCCTTCCAATTATGTGACCGTGCTCCTTCCAATTCTAAGAATTTGGGGAATGGAGAAAGGAAGACGCCAACCCTGGAGAAGAATGAGCTAGCAAAGGTAGACTATGAACATCCCGGTAAGAGATTGAGACCAGGGCCCAAGTACAGCAGGGATCTGGGAAGCTACCGATGTTTTTGGATGCTAGGTAGGTAAGCTCCAATCTGCCTGTAGAAGGATGGCTTGCCCTGAAGAACAGTGAGCGTGATATTTAGCATGCATGGAGGAGGCTAGCCAAAGGTGTGGCACAGATCATGATCCTGGGGTATTTATCAACCATGCCAGGTTGACCCTTCAACAAGATGTTTATTAAGAAAAACAAAAAAACAAAACTTTTTTTTTCTGAAGTTTGGTGGGCTCTGACCTGCAGTTTTCACTTCCAAAATAACTTGACTTTTCTAAAGTGGTAATTTCATTTTCATGATGATACTAAACTGAAGCCACATGATCTCTAATTGGAAGCAGGTCTTGGCCCTGGCTTTGCCAAGAAACAGTTAGAAACATGCGTAGTCTACTTCTTTGCTTCAGGCACTCAGCAGTTTTGAATGCCTGGGCAGAATATAATTTTTAAATAAAGCCAATCTCTAAGAGATGGAGGAAGGGTTAGAAACGAGAGAAGAGATGTTTTTTCCCCCAAAGGGAGGAAAATAATACTCTTTATTTTTTTGCGTTTGAACTGTCCAATCCATCTCTGTCAGCCTTTGGAATGGGTTTAATTGGGAATCATCACTATGCCTTGGGGTTCGGGGTGTGAGTGTGGCTGATAATTCTGTTTTCGAGCTGACATAACCTTCTGCTTCCACCAGTGACAGCTTGGGATGACGACGTCATGAGGGAGTGGAAAATTGCCCTTCAATATTTTCCGGTTCCTCTTCAGTCAGTGGAATTCACTGTGTCCCTGGGTGTAATGTGCGCTAAGAAATCCTTCCCCAGAATTATTTTGGCTATTCTGGGTTTTTCGTTTTTCCCAGAGACTAAGCCACCAACCAACCAAAGAGCATACACAGGCTGGTTCAAGTCCCCGACTCCCCCACACATTACAGAATATATGTAGCAGACTGCCTTGTCTGGCCACAGTAGGAAAGGATACCCCTAGTCCTGTAGAGACTTGATGGCCCAGAGAAGGGGGATGTCTGGATGGTTGGGGGGGGGCATACTTTCAGAGGCGAAGGGGTGGGGGATGGGATGGTAACAGGGAGGAGGGGCAACATTTGGGATGTAAATAAATAAAACAGTTAATTAAAAGAAAAGAAAAAGAAAATCCTTCCTCAGCAGCCACAAGGACAGGGATGCTGTTTTGAAGTCTATCCTGGAGGGAGGCAAGAGCTTTCTTTAGGTTTTGAAAGCAGCGGGGGTGGGGGGGTGGGGGGGGGAACTGTCCCCAGGAAGGCCTCAGAAAATCCTGACACGGTGGAAATATTTTAATGACTTTTCAAATAAGAAACTAAACAAATCGCTCTCTGAAAGACGGCATTATATAACAGATGAAACAACACATCGGAACTTTCTGATGGGAGCCACAGCTGTTTCCTAAATGCAGCAGGCATTTAGTAATCACACCACATTAGGGAGATGCTTCTGGATCCTCTCCTCCACAGCTTCCTGAGAAGCCACCATTTTAGACAAATTGGCTGGAGGGGATTTTGGGTTCTGTGGCTCTTAAGTGCTGCCCAGAGATTCCCTGAATGTCAGCCTCAGGGAGCTAAATTCCTGGCCTGTTTGCAATGTCCCTGCCCTGGCTGTCCCTTCGTTGGTACTTACAACCTTTGCTGACAGAGGGGTCATTACTTGGACTATGGTAGGAAGACCTGGACATGATAGCATGGTTCTTTCTACTCCCCTCCACTGAGTTTGTGTGTGTGTGTGTGTGTGTGTGTGTGTGTGTGTGTGTGTGTATGTACACGTACACACACGCATGTGCAAATTTGTATACATATGTGTATGTGGATGTATGTGCCCTTATCAAAGTCAGAGAACATGCCATTCTTTGAATTTTTTCTACCTTTTTAAAAACAGGGTCTTATCCTGGGCCTGGAGCTCCAAGATAGACTTAGGCTGAGTGGCCACTGAATAAACCCCAGAAATCCTCCTGTCCCAGTCTCTCCATAACTGCCTTATTTTTTTCCTTACATGGGCTTTGAGAATGGGCTTGGATCTTCCTGCCTGTAAAGCAAGCATTGAGACATAGCCCCAAGCCTGGGAAAACAGTAAGCAAAGGATACAGACTGAAACAATGAAGGGGGGGAAGTGTTGGACCAAGAGTGAATTCTAGGTTTCAGCATTAACTGTTGCCTGTTTAACAAAACCACAGCATCCCCACGTTCCAAAGGGGCGGCCCAGAGGTCGGGTTGAAGGAGAAAGTCTTCATGGGCAATAGCTGGAAACACAGCCACAGACCTCTAGATAGATGTGAGTCAGCCACTTCCCAAAACACGGATTTCAAATAAATATCACATTCTATCGTCCCTGTACTCTTTGCTACATTTTCCTACCCTGGTCATCCCATAGGCATCAGCATTTTTAATTTAAACCCTACTGTGTTGCACGCCCACTGAAGTTTCCACGGATGATGTGCAGGTGGCAGAGGTCCTCTGGGGACATCTGCTCTCTCCTCCTGTCCCCAGGGACCTCTGAGCTCTGCAGTCCTAAGAAGCTAGAACATCTGGTGCATGTCAGCATGTCTTCGCAAATTCAGCCAGTCATCTGGGTGTTTTGTCTATGTGGTGCCAAACATCTGGGTTGACATTTAAAAAAAAAAAACCCGACTTACTAGAGGTTTCGGCATTGTGTAGACAGGAATCCGATTTTCAATAGTTATTTCTCTACTCATCCAAGATTCCCCCTCAGTCAGCCTTCAAATTCAGTGGAGGAGAAAGTTGACAAAGTCTGTTGTATTTTTCCTCTGATGGACTTTCTAATAAACCTATGCTCCCATAATTTATTGCAAACTGGACAATATTCTTTATTTTCCCTCAGGGCATCTCTGTGACATTAAATTATCAGTTCGATGGCTCTACTGTTTTGGAGACAGCCACACCATCCTAAATCAGTGGTTTGATTACTTTGCCTTTTCTCTGAGAAATGAAATTGGCCAAAATAATATGGTGTGTTCATCTTATGTTCCAAATTTATCTTAAAAGAACTGGAATTTTAATGCTTTTAGCAATAGTTTATGACATGGCTCTTTTAAAAAAAATGTGTGTGTGTGTCTGTGTGTGCATGGATGTGTGTGAGTGGGTGAGCATGTGTGTATCCCTCATGTGTTAAGTGCCTGCAGAAACCAGAAGATGGCATCAGGTCCTCCAAAGCCGGAGTTATGGGCAATTGTGAACACTCTCCCAAATGAGTCCTCTGGAAAAGCAGTGGAATCTTCTCTCTAACCTCCTAGGATCGTTCTAGATAATAATTTAGAAGCAGTGGCTTGCTACTGAGTCTTCACAAATCTTTTCAAGGAAGACTGTAAGGTCCTGGAGGTCAGGTGTACATTTTAAAAGCCTTTGAACGTCTAATTCATATTCCATGGCAATACAGCAGTAGGAATTGATGGTTTTTCTTGACTTGGTTGTTTCACACTGTTTCTCTGTCTCTAGTTTGTTCTAGGATGTAAGCAAATGAAGACATACAAGCAGACCCAGCTTCTTCAAATAGTAGGAAAATCTGCTCACTTCTAAGTTTGTTTAATGTGTTTGTATGTGGAGGGGTGTGTTCATGTTCATGTGAGTTCATGTGTGTCCTGCTCTGCATGCACCATTGTGCTTGTCCATGTGGAAGCCAAAGGACAACCTCGAATGTCTTTCTTTGGGAAGACTGTCCACCTAACTTTTGAGACAGGGTTTAGCGTTAGTCTAGAGCTTGTCCATCAGGATAGGCTGCCAATGATATGATACCAAGGAGGTCCAGCTGCTTCCACATTTTGAGCACTGGGATTATAATTGTGTGCTGACACACTCAGCTTTTTAATATTTGTTCTAAGGCTTGAATTTAGGCCCTCATGTTTCTGAGATTACTATATATACACTGCTGACTGAGCCATTCCTCACCTCCCTGACACCTTTTGTTTTTTTCTTTTTAAAAAGATTATTATGTAGCTCAGGTTGTCTTTGAACTTACTACAGAGTTGAGAGTGATCTTAAACTCTGGATCTTTTTGTCTACACTTTCAAGTGCTGGGATTAAAGGTGTGTCACAGTAGCTGTTTTTACTTGGTAGTAGACATTACATCCAGGGATAGCACTTTACCAACAAAGTTATGTTCTTACTCAATTGTATGATTTTATTTGTCTGTCTGTCTGTCCCTCTCCCTCTCCCTCCCCCCTCTGTGTGTGTGTATGTTTATGTGTGTGTGGTGCACGTGAAACCATGGCACATGTATAGAGGTCAGAAGACAACTTTCTGAAGTTGTTTCTCTCCTTCCCTTGAGTGAATTCTAGGTATTAAACTTAGGTCACCAGGCTTAGTGGCAAGTGCTTCAGCCATTTCCCCTCAACCATCTCTAATTGTTCCCATGTCTTAAAAATGATCACTGTGTTACTTAAATTTCTACCACTGTGAAGAGATAGCATGACTGAGGCAATTATGGAAGAAAGCATTTGACTGGGAGCTTGCTTCCGGGTTCAGACAATTAGTCCATGGCCATCACAGCTGGAAAACATGGCAGCAGGCAGAAGGGCACAGCACTGGAGCTGTAGCTAAGAACTTATATCTTATCAAGAAGTCAAGAGAGAGACATAAAGGGAAACAGAATGGATGTGGCACAGGTTTTGAAACCCTAAAGCCCACGCCCAACAATATACCTTCTTATTGTTTCTTGATAGGTTTTGGGTCATAACAATGAGAAAAGCAATAAATAGTCCCCTAACCAACTTCTTTGAAAAGTAGTCTGGCAATTGATAAGCATTGAACACACACACACACACACACACACACACACACACACACACACACACACACTGTGACCCCATAGTCCCATTTAAGAGAGGAGCTGAAGAGGTGCTTACAGGTTGAGGTTCTGAGTTCAAGTCCATTCTCAGTTCCTATGTCCATCAGCTCACAACCTTCTGTAACTCCAGGTTCAGGGGCTCTGATGCCCTCTTCTGGTCTCTGTGGAAACCTAAAATATAGGTAGGTGTGTGTGTGTGTGTGTGTGTGTGTGTGTGTGTGTGTGTGTGCACTTGGGAAGAGGAAATCTCAATCAAAGAATTGCTTTCACCATGGCCCACAGTCAAGTCCGTGGGAAATTCCTTAACTGATGATAGACGTACTGCCCCTGGGCTAGTGGTCCTAAGTTGTTATTAAAATATAAGTAGGTTGAGCAAGCCCTAAGCAGAAAGCTAACAAGCAGCATTCTATGGTCTCTGCTTCAGTTTCTGCCTCCACATTTTGGGCTTGAGCTTCAGTCCTGGCTTCCATTGATGATGGACTGTAAGCCTTTTCTCTTCAAGTTGCTTTTGGCCATGGCGTTCATCCCAGCAACAGATAGCAATCTAGAAGACAAATTAACAACAGTTAGATTATATCTCTACAGATTGCTGAAATGTCGGTGGTAATGGGAGTGATGTATATGAGGGGCTGGAGAGATGGCTCAGTGGGTAAGAGGACTTGCTGCCCTTACAGAGGGTCCAGGTTCAAGTCCCAGCACCCATCAACTGCCTGTCACTCAAACTCCAAGGCATTCAATGTCTCTCACCCTCACAGGAACATATACACATGAACACACACACACACACAATTTAAAAATAAGTCTTAAAACAATGAACAACATGTGAATTGTCATAGGCAATATGCCAGCATTTATTTAGAAAGTCTGGGTAGGCGCTGTTGGTGCTCAGACACATTGCTGTCAATCCGTTGGCTCCTCCCCCAAGCCAGGACCACCTCACACTCTGCAGATCCTCCAGATCCAGTAAACACGCCATTCTTTAAAGCCTAGGCCCTTGTGAGGCAAAGAGCTGGCTCATCCTACACACAGACTAGAGGGAGAGAGATGTACACACTTCTGCTTGTCTATGGCCTCCTTGTTATATGCCCTCTTCTCTCTAACTGCTTGCCCAACCTAGGCTACCTATATGACCTGAGAAGGTCTAATTACAAAGCATGGGCCATTTGCTGTATCACGTGTAGAGGTCATGCTTTTCTAATGGAGCCCTGAAAAAAGAATGTGTACATGGGCACAAGGTGCCATGCTGAGTGAGGTGGATGTGGGCACACCCTTAGTGACATGAACCCCAGAAAACTCACAGAGAAAATCATTTCCTGTGAAGATTAGCAGCCCACATCAACAAGATGAGGATTGTCTACTTTCTCACCAGCATTAGCCGTGTCACCCATTCCAGGTGACTCTAGCTCACAAAATGTAATTTAAACACCTCTTTTCATTCCTTTTCTGAGATTCTAGAAAATGTCAGTTGTGAATGAGATTGTTTCTCTCCTAGTCTCTGAGAGTGTGGACTGGCATAACTGTAGGTGAAGGTATGTGTGGTGGTTGGAATAGGAACAGCCCCATAGACTCATGTGTTTGAATGCTTGGCCCATAGGGAGTGGCATTATTAGGAGGTGTGTCTTTGTTTATGTAGGTGTGGCCTTGTTAGAGAAAGTATGTCGCTATGGAGGCGGACTTTGAGGTCTCCTATGCTCAAGCTACACTCAGTGAGGAATGCAGTTCCCTTCTGCTGCCTGCTGATCAAGATATAGAACTCCCAGCTCCTCCAGCACCATGTCAGTCTGCAGGCTGCCATGTTTCCTGCTATCATGACGATATTGGCAAAACTTCTGACACTATGAGCCAGTCCCAGTTAAAGACTCTTCTTTATAAGAGTTGCAGTGGTCATGGTATCTCTTCACAGAGTGGGTAGCTGGGCACTTTCTTGTCTGCTTTTGGATCCTCTGACTACTTGTAAGAAAGAGGGCAGGAGGACATTAACATGGAGGGTAAAGAGAAAAATGAAGCTCTCAAGGCATCCAAGAACATGAAGGGCTGTGAGATTTCATTTCTCACATGCAAAGCCTGGTTTTGTCAGTCTATCATTTCTGAAATAAATGATCCACAGTCATTCAAGGCGAATGCATCCCAGACCTGGAATGGGCCCATTTAATTTGGAATCAGAAATGACTGGCAGGTTGATGGAAGAGTTTTACCAATAAATTACATACATCCTGTTACTACAATTCCTAAAAATATCTTTGGAGACTACAGAGAAACTGGTAATGACTGTAGATGGACAGAAGGAGAAAAAAAATCCAACCATAAAAACTAAGCAAAATTTTATCCACATTCCCCAAGCTGTCATTAAAATTAATTTGTTTTCATGCCAAAGTCAAATATGCCCATGTAATGTGCATTTCATTGAATCCATTCAGCAAAATGTTAATTTAAACTAGATTTTTGGTGTTGTGCAGACTCAGCACTAGGAAGGATTTTGTGTGTTGTTTAATGGAAAGCTCGGGTTTCTTAAGGGTGGTCTGCAGAGTGCTCTGTGAAGAATTGTCTCAGAAAGAGGCTGGGTGATAGCATCGAAGAACAAGGGATTCTAGTTCCAAGCACACAGACTGTGTGTTTGCTTCAGTTTCTCCATCCAGAAAGCAGGATCTACCATTCCTATCCAACCAGCTGCTTACTACCTCAGAATTGGAAGTCACGTCCGTGAAAGTAAACCAGGTACAATTTGCCCACGGGAAGCGGTTTGGAATTACAAAGGTTCTCAGGTAGCGCCTGGGAATCCTCTTCTGGCTTCCTCATGGAAGCCATGCCTCTGGTAGCAAAGGATAGTGGGTAAGAAGTTCTCGAGGTGGGCGGGGTCTGAGCTGAAACTACGAAGGCCATTTTTCAGCTGTCATTTTCCTGTCGCCAGTTTGGGTCTGGAAAAACTAAATAATTTGTTTAACCCGATCCCCTTTCCTTACCTTGAGGGAAAGCTCCTATAAGCTCACTGTAAACACAAGTATGCCTTGTGGGGCTTTCATCCATCTTGTTCAGACCACGGCCTGACACACACCGGGCAAGACCTGCTTCAGTCTTTCCTGTGCTCCTTTTCACATCCTATCCAGAGGTGATTATTTGCACAATGTGAATTTTGAGGGAAGTGAATTTATCAGAGCCAATCTTGGTCATTGCGAAGGCACTTTCTTGGACGCAGAGATGGTTTTAGATTCTTAGGATACGTCTTGAGGAGATGCAAAGGTTATTAGGAAGCACTGAGCTCAAGAAGGGATTGACTCTCAGAAGTCATCTAGTATGGGGCTGGTATTCATTAATTTACCAATTACTTTTTAGACACTTACTTTATGCAACTCTGAGTTAAATGCAGAGCTACCATCACGAGCAAGATGTGGTGTCTGGCTTAACCTAGTGTTTTTTCTAGTGTATAGTCATAAACTTTGGACTAAAACAAAGAAAGAAAACCTGTGTTTACCCATTTTTTTCTTCCACAACCCACAATAATAAAGGCACTCATATTTCATCTCAGTGCTTAAAGAAAAATCTATGTACATACATGGATATATATATATATATATATATATATATATATATATATATATATATATTTACCATGTATCAAAAACTTCCAGAATCCGTATTTATGTTTATTAAGCATGCACTCTAGTATTTTTCTGGTTTAAAAAATGTTATGACCTTCTGCTTTTGAGGGTTGAGTGGTTGTTTTATAGCTGAGCATTCCCTGAAGCTTGAGGGTGTGGCAACGTGAGAGGAATTCTGATTTAATGAGGGTTCTTGGGGATTTGTAGGATTATGGTAGAGAGAATGAGGAACCAGCTGTTCTTGTTCACTTGAGGCACTGGGGACCAAGCTGGAGGAAGTGGGCTTACAGTGTGATGGCTGTGATTTAGAGTGGACAGCGAGGTTAGCTGTAAAGGTTGTCAGCAAACATTGACAAAGCTCCTTCCTGGGACAATGCCTGGGACTTGAAGCTGTGCGGGATGAAAGGCCCCTCAGAGCGTTCAGCAGGAGCTCTGGTGGAGTCCGATGGAGAAAGTGGTCAGGCTTATTGGAAAGTGGCCATGTGACCTTGGCTACCATGGAAACATGGTATACCCAATAGAATAGCATTTTAGGTACACAAATATTCAGGGATTTATGTCTCTCCCTTTGTAGAGTACATCAGAGGATGCTTCCTGAAGCCCAACTTTCTTAGGGCATTAGCAGTGATACAATAACCTACAGAACACCCACTGCAGCAGGCTGGCTCCATAGAGCTCTCTATGAAGAAAATGGAGATGTTGATTTGGAGAAGAAAAGACCAGGAAGACCTAACTGATATCACCATATAGTCAAAAAAAAAAAAAAAAAAGCAACCACATGAAGGCACAGGGGAATCTATCTTGTGATTTTGGAAGAGATAGACATTTCAACCAAGGGGTGGTTAGCTCAGAGCAAGACAGGATCTTCTGAGTGATAAATAGTGCCCAAGTCTGTAATGGTTGGGACCACTTTTGTACCAGTATTTTCTGAGTTCCCCAAGTGCCAGCACAGGGGTGCTTTGCTTATAAGAATCTTGTCCTTCTTCTTTTTTTAAAAATTTTGCTCTGATTACTAAATCAGGTATAGTAACTTCTCAGAGCCCTTCTGATTTAAAGGTCTTGTTCAATGTTTCTGGGAACCCACAACAAAGGGAAAAAAATGGCCAACAAGAGCTAAGGAAATGGTTGAGTTGCTAAGTGGTTGACATGTTCTCTAGTTTGCTCCCTATAACTTACAATTTAAAGTCTGTCATTGACAGAAACCAAGGCAGGAACTCAAGGCAGGAACCTGGAGGCGGGAACTGAAGCAGAGGCCATGGAGAAACTTGCTTTCTTAGACACTCACTTGAGGACCTCCTGCCCAGGGATGGCAGTTGCACACAGTGAGCTGGGACCTCTATATCAAATCTCAACTAAGAAATTGCCGTATAGACGTAACCACAATCCATCTAACTGAGGAAACCCTTGAGTTGACTCTTCCCAGACGACTCTAAGGTTGACAGCTAGTGCTATGAAGCCATGTAAACATGAACACTTGGGTTCAACTTTTTTCAGATCTCATGTAACAAGCTGAGTGTGGTAGTACATATATACCTTCCTTAGTGTTGAGGAGATAGAGACAAGTGGATACCTGAAGTTTACTGAGCAGCCAGCCTAGTGAGGCCAACAGTCAATGAGAGATCTTGTTTCAAATGACAAGATAGCCAATGACTGAAGAGACAGGAGTTGACCTCTGGCATGTACATGCACACACGTGCACACACATCCCCATGCACAGGTGACTACACACAAACATTACCCACATAACAGACACATACATATGGAAGGTCCAGCAAGACTGAATGTACTGGGGACCTTTCTGAGGAGAGTTTTGACAACTACCATGAGCCAAGAACCACCATAAACAGGAACAGACCACATCATAGAGAATGGTTTATGACTGGGAGCCTGTCGTTCTGGGTTCCTTATCATTCATAGGTTAAAGTTGTTGTCTAGGGGGCATAGCCTGGCTATCGCGTTTCCTAGTCATTGCAAAAATGCCTTACTGTTGGCCAAAGTCGATTTTCCATGATAGCTGCCTAAGCTGCTCTTCTCTTCTGATGTGGGTATCTAGTACATTCACTCTTCCTACTTTCTGAGAGTCTGGATTTCTGTCCACTCACCCCTCCCATCTCCTATCCAAAGTCTTTCCCTGTGATGCCTTCTCTGCCTTGTTTAGTGTTAACATTCTCACTCATTGCCTGTGACCCACGCTGCCTTTGCCATTTGGGGATGTCTTGCATGGGTTAACAGCATCTCTTGGGTACATCCTTAACTTTAGGCACATACCTAATTAATTCCCATCATTTCTTGGATGACAATCTCCATGTGGCAGAGACCACACATTTTGTTTCATTTTTTTTAAAATGACCTCTTTAGCCAAATGGCAAAGCATGCTTTCAATTTATCTGACTTTGGCTGCAAGTGAGCAAGGTCTTTCCTCATTAGTTTTGCTCGGGCCCATTATTTCCATGAATGGAGAAAGCCCTGTAGATAAGATTGCTCAAAGTGCTCTTGGTGAGCTCATATTTCACATGGGCTTTGAGCCACAAATTCTTTGGTTTTTATTTATCAAATATTCATATAGCTCTTGCAGCATGTGAAGAGCATGTAAAGGGTCACAGCCTTTTAATTAAGAAACATGCCCTTTCTTGTTTATGTGTATTTATTTGTTTTATTTGTTTTTTTCTAATCATAGTTCATTGGAAGGTCACTTCATGTCTTGTTATTCACTTATACCAGCTCTGTGGCCGGCAAAGCTCTCGAACTCTGGAAGGACATAGAATTATCTGTTTTCTTTTGGTTTTGGAGTTGTCAGACATGAGCCACATCTCCTTGGCTTCTCTAGCAAGACTTCTAGAATTTTCCCCATAGTCTGCTTCTACCAGCAGCTCTCTTAGCTCATGGTTTTGCACCAAGCTCTTGCTTCCTTTCTCCATGAGCCATTTTGAAGGAGCTGAAGTCTCCCCTTGGGGTTCTTCCAGAGGGAGTGTCTTAGGGCTTCTATTCCTGTACAAACATCATGACCAAGAAGCAAGTTGGGGAGGAAAGGGTTTATTCAGCTTACACTTCCACATTGTTGCTGTTCATCACCAAAAAAAGTAGGGACTGGAACTCAAGCAGGTCAGGAACCAAGAGCTGATACAGAGGCCATGGAGGGACGTTACTTACTGGCTTGCTTTCCCTGCCTTGCTCAGCTTGCTTTTTTTTAAAAAAAAAAATTATTTATTTTATGTATATGAGTACACTGTCACTGTCTTCAGACACACCAAAGAGGGCATCAGATCCCATTACAGATGGTTGTGAGCCACCATGTGGTTGCTGGGAATAGAACTCAGGACCTCTGGAAGAGAGTGCTCTTAACCTCTGAGCCATCTCTCCAGCCCCTCGCTTTTTTATAGAACCCAAGACTACCAGCCCGGGGATGGCACCTCCTACAATGGGCCTTCCCCCTTGATCACTAATTGAGAAAATGCCTTCCAGCTGAATCTCATGGAGGCAGTTTCTCAACTGAAGCTCTTTTCTCTGTGGTAACTCCTGATTGTGTCAAGTTGACACACAAAACCAGCCAGTACATGGAATGGAGGACAGACATTCAGAATGTTTTCAGAGTATTTCTTCTTGGAGCTCAGTTTAACACAGGGGCATGTGGTTTGATAGTCCAGACACCACAGAATCAGATGAGTTTAAATGAAACTTTTTTTTTAAAGTCAACATTTTAAAAACATTCTTCATTAGCAAAGTTTTCAGTTTTATTGGGCATATTCATGCCTTGATGGAGATTGTTGGTGAGCTGATGTTTCATTTGGACACTCAAACCCTGGGATTTATTTTGAAGCTCATTAGGCCTGACTCTTTCCTAGGATCATAAATGCCCCGACTTTATCCGATTGGTAGTCAAATCCTATTGGTGCCTTTTCTAAAAGGTTTATTAAATGCAAAGCTTGGGAAACCAATTAGGTGAAATCTTTCAAGGTCTTTTATGTTATGTTTTATAGGAAGAACATTTTCCAAAAGACAAGAAATGGACTGAGTCTTAGAGACAGATCTAAGGTATCCAGTCGGAGTAATGCGAGTGCCAAGTAGGCTTGGAGGGAGAACATACTCACTTGGCCCTTCCAGAGAGTCAACACAATGAGATTTGACTAAGCAAATATTAATAACTACAGAATACATATAAGATGGTATGCTAGTATGACCATCAGTGGCTGTAAGCCCAGTGCAAGATCTGATCCTGGACTCCAAGCAACAGCATATTAATGGGGACATGCTTGTGAGCTGAGTTCTTTAGACTGCATTTCTGGTTTAAGAACATGGATTTCCTCCATAAGAAATTGATGGCTTTTAATCAAAGGTATATGAAGAGCTATGTTTGCCTTAACCCAAGTCTAATCATTCCTTACTATGTGTCTGATTTTTTTTTATGTGTGTGGGTGTTTCGCCTACTTCTACATCTGTATACCTCATATGTGCCTGATGCCTGAGGAAGCCAGAAGAGGGAGTTGGATTTCCCATATTTTTTGAGCCACCACATGGGTGCTGGGAATCAAACCCTGGTTCTCTGTAAGAGAACCAATCAATGAGCTTAATCGCTGAGCCATTTCTGAAGCTGAAATGACCCAAATTTTATGATAGAATTCATTCCCTATAGATAATCATAATCCTGACATACCATTTAACTCTACATGGCTTCATTCTATAGAATATGATTTTTTTGTTGTTCCTAAAATGATTTCCTTTAAGCTCCAATTAGTGGGAAGAAATCAAGGAGCAATCACAGAGAGACCTTGGCTACCTTACTTTCTCCTTTATAACTTTGTGACTAATTTACAGATAATGACAATGCCCTTTCCCCAGATTCCTAATTTAAAAATCTTTTATCACCTTAGTTAACTCTGCCCCTCCATGGGATACTTAATGTTGGTCTCCATTTTTCCTTGTTTTTCCTCTTTCTTTTCTGGGTTGCCTTGCACAGTTCATTATATCTTAGGGGGATGAAGCCTGAGAACAATGCAAATTAACCCAGCTGGACTGTACCACGGCTTCATGGAGGTGATGGATAAAGTGTCTGGAATTTCAGAAACAAAAGCAATCACGCTGATGATGTGTCTGGGACTTTATTGGCCTTCCTGGACCTGGTTACACTTTGGGATTCTGTCCTCCGGGAATAGCCTACAGGGTGTCCCACATTCCCCTTCTGTAACTGGTTGGCTGTTGGATGCCAGTTGATTATGAATCATCTCGATGCCAAGAGTTTCTTTCTGTGGTTGTTGTTAGGCTCTCAGCATCCAGGAAGAAATGCTTACATCTATCCAGCCTAATTGCCTTCCATTGCTCATACCTGTTGGCTGTCTGATGAGGTGCAGAAATCCATGGTACCAATTTCCTCTTATCCAAATGGAGTCCTACCAAATCCTTCTAACAGGACTCTGATGTTAATGCTTGTGTTTTTTTTCTGGTTGGAATCTAGGTTTGTTAAGAGAGAAGGCAGCCCACCCTCTGGTTTACTCAGACCCATTACTTTTCTTTATAGCTGGGGAAGCTATTTTACAAACCAAATTTAAAATCTTACAGGGAGGCTTAATGCAGTGACATTAGCTTGTGCATCTGAATGGATTTAAAAAATGTGTGTGTGTGTGTGTGTGAGAGAGAGAGAGAGAGAGAGAGAGAGAGAGAGAGAGAGAGAGAGAGAGAGAGAGAGCTCTAGGCTGCTACTTGGTTCTATGATAACATACCCATAATGAGTCCAAAATGGGAAAGGTGGCCAATTATTCTCATTCAGTTCTGATTGCTTTCATGTCTCACACTCTACACTAGGTGACTTAGGTTTCTTAAGAGTGATCTGGAGATAGCTCCGCAGTTAAGAGCACTGACTGAGTTCAATTCCCACCAACCATGTGGTGGCTCACAACCATCTGTCATGGGATCTGATGCCCTCTTCTGGTGTGTCTGAAGAGAGTGACAATATACTTACATACATAAAATAATAAATAAATAAAATAAACAAATTTTTTTTTCAAAAAGAATGATCTGGGCTCTATAACGGTCTTTTGTGATTTGTGATCCAATTCTAGGACCTTAAAAAGATGGCTATTTGAGTTGAGTTACAGACAAAGGCACATTTAGTCCTCGGTTTTTGTTCTTTTTTTTTCTTTTATTGGATATTTTCTTTATTTACATTTCAAATATTATCCCCTTTCCCAGTTTCCCCTCTGGAAACTCCCACCCCATTCCTCTCCCCCTGCTTCTATGAGGGTGTTCCCCCACCCACCCACCTACTCCCACCTCCCCACCCTGGCATTCCCCTACACTGGAGCATCAAGCAATCACAGGACCAAGGACTTCTCCTCCCACTGATGCCCGACAAGGCTATTCTCTGTTACATATGGGGCTGGAGCCATGGGTTGCTGCATGTGTACTCTCTGGTTGTTCCTTGATTCTTACATCTTTTCTCCTCTTCCCTAGTACATGTTCCAAAAATTATGGCTTTTAAACAGTGAAGGAGACTGATTTCATGCCATATGCAAAGGAAATCCAGGTAGGCGTTAGCCAATGCTTAAGGTCACACAGTTGGTTAGTAAGAACTTCAAGTGGAGTGTCTGGTCCCTAGGATCCATAGGTCATTGCTCTGGAAAGAACATATTGGCTTCTCTTCTTTCTTTTGCTTCCAAATCTCCTCTAGCACTTAGTAAATATTTATTGTGCATGCCTGGTGCCATTTAGTTCAAGCTGAGAGTGGATTTCATATGGCTATGCTGCCAACCATCTCTTAAGCGTTAATCACCTTTGATAGAGTTTAACCCATCTTTCTCTCTCTTCTCTCTCTCTCTCTCTCTCTCTCTCTCTCTCTCTCTCTCTCTCTCTGTCACACACACACACACACACACACACACACACACACACACACACCTATCTCTTTATCCTTTCATGCTCAGGACCTTAGATTGTCTTTCTCAAACATTTAAGCGGATCCTGTCCACAATAAGAGCATCAATCCCTGAAGAGCTTGGGCATCAGAACTACTCTAGTGCCCTGGAGTTCATTAAATATCACCCACAGTGGCTAGATTGGTAGAGATATTTATAGCAGACCTGGTACTGTGTTAGGCATGTTATAAAACGTGCATGAAACTGCAGCCTCTGAGGTGGCTACTACTGCTTTCCAGTTTCCAGATGATGTATAAGGCTCAGAGGGACCTCACAGCAAGTGGAAGAGCTGGAGTCTGGAGCCTGAGTTTGTCCCTCCACAACCTTCTTTTACACTTTCCTGATGCACAGCCATTTGGAGCCAAGACATCCCTAAGCTACCAGCACCCCCATTTACTTTATAAAGTATTTACTGTAGAACTACAATAGGGAAAGGCGTTGGGTGTTTCTGCCTTATGAAGCATCTTCTAAGAATTATTTTAATTCCAGTTTGTAAAACAAAGACTTTCTGGGTTTGTTCATGAAATTCTGAAATACTAAGGCAGACAGGCAGTTTGTGAGCTTGAGGCCAAACTGAGGAAAACAAGAAAATAAATAATACTTCCTCTAGCATGTAATAAAGTCATGGAGCTCATTACCCTGAGAGGTAGTACAGACAGGAAATGTAAATGGGTTTAAAAAGAGTTTGGACAAATTTATGAATGACAGGGCCATAAAAGGTTTCTAACAGAAGCAAGGTTATATGAGGTGTGACTATAAAGCAATGAAAAAAATTTTTTAACAAACACCAGAGCTTGTGTATTCAAATAAATGCATATATTTTTCCTTCAAAGTTCTTGCCTTAGGAGAATACTAATATTTGCTTATTTTAATATGAATTACTTGTTGAAAAGAACATCTGGGGCCCATAGTTGATAGAAGTTTAAATTGAAGTCCCTCAGAGCATAGAAGCTGAAGTCTACAGTATGGATTGAATCTGAGTGTCCCCCACAGGCTCATGTGTGTGGACACTGAGTCCCCGGTTGGTGATGCTGCATTGGTGGGTTATGAGACAGGAGGCCTAGCTCTTGGTGCAGATTCTTGGACCCTGCCTTTGCTTTGTTGCCACTGCGACAGGACAGGATTGGCTGTCCCATAGTCACCCCCACTGCTGTGTCCTCACCCCACAGGGGACTGAAATTCCCTGAAACTGTAGGGCAAAATAAATCCTCCCTCCCTTCAATTGCTTTGTCGGGCATTTGGCCACAGTGAAAAGAGAAACATCACATACATGTGATTCTGGGTTAAAATTCCTAGCCTCCTGCTTGCAGTTACTGCTCTCTTGTCTGTCCCAGGAGGTTTCCTTCTACACATTGCTTCAGTCCATGACTGGTTCTTTTGCTCAACCCTAGATTTTTTTTTTTTTTTTTTTTTTTGGAAAATCCTCATCTTTTGTGAATGAGTTTCTGAAGCCATCTAAAGTAATTTAGGTTTTAGGGTGATGGCTAAAATGTGTACACAAGCTTATGGATAATATTATTTTTTAAGGGGCTGGGAGATGGCTCAGTCAGTAAGTTGCTTGCTTGCTTCACAAGCAAGAGAAATCTGTGTTTGTTCCCAAAACCTCATCTAAAACAATTCTGGACCTGATGGTACAGACTTGTCATCTTGATGCTGGGGAAGCCAAAATATTTGTATCCCCGGGGCTCCCTGGCTAGCCAGTCTAGTCTACTTTGAGTTCTAGACCAACAGCAGACCCTGTCTACAAACCAAAACAATCCCAACAACATAAAACCATGGATGACATCTGAGGAATGATACCCAAGCTTGTCCTCACAACTCCAAACACACACATGTGTGAGGGAGCCTGTCCCCACATAGACACCTGTACATACATGGGAAAATACACACACACACACACACACACACACACACACACACACACACACGCAGCATGCTGCAAAAACCTGAGTAGCTCATTTTTAAGGAAGAGGCAGCCAAGCCACCTTTGTTTTGCTACTTGTAGACTGGCTGGCTGTTGGCCACTTTCAGCTGTCCTTGGTGGATGTGTAAGCTCTCTGAAGTTTTTAAAAAATGCTTCACAAGCTCTGTTGAGTTGTGTTACCGAGTATTTTCATTTCAGTTAGTTGAGGTAAATAAGAACACCTTCACCAAAACAAACTTTTTTTTTTTTTTTTTTTTTTTTTTTTTTTTTTTTAGCTTATACTTCCAGGTTATACTCCATCATCAAGGGAAGTCAAGGCTGGAAAGCTGGATCTGAAGCAGAAGCTATGGAAGAGTGTTGCTGACTGACTCACTTTTTGTTTTAATCCCGGACTCATGCTCATCCCAGGCTGACTGGCCACCCACAATAAGCCTCCTACATTGATCATCAATTAAGACAGTCTCTCACAGACACAGACGTGGGCCCAGGCCCAGGCCCAGGCCCAGGCCCAGACATAGGTCAGTCTGTTTGAGGAAGCTTTTCTGTTGAGGTTCTCTTCTCAGGTGACTCTAGGCTATGCCAAATTGGCAGTAAAAACTAACCAGGACTCTGTGGTATCTCTTTTTTTCCCCACTACAGACATCGAAAGCACAGCCAGAGGAAGTCACTTAAAGCCGGCGGGAAGCTGAGTAGGGAAGGAGCTCATTTAGGGAAAGAAGAATGGCCTTGGAGCTCATAGATCTGGCAGGCATGCTCGCAGGTGCCCCAAAGGCCTACAACAGAGACCAGTGATAATTTCGATAAGAAAAGGGGAGGCTAGAGATTTGACCACGGAGTTTTAAAATCTGTGCATGGAGAGCAGAACTCCACTTCAACACTGCTGGTCCCCACTCTGCCCCTCAACATTGAGGGATACTCTTTTGTTGCCAGTGGAAGAACAATAGCATTCTAGAAATTCAAGGCAAAACAGATTCAGTGGTTGTGATTCCCTCAGAGGCAGCAGTCTAGGGCTTTGGTGTTGGATCGCATCAAGATCTGACCATAGAAAGCAAATAGCCAGGAGAGTGTTCATTTATGTCCATTCATGCCCTGCCAGTTGGATTCTCTTTGATCACCAGGCATCCTTTTTACTTTGACTTCTAAGAAGAATGGGGTGGGGCAGGAGTGAGGAAGGAGGGGTCAGCCCTAGAGAAGTCTCAAAGTCTTCGAGGCAAGCTGGGTGACTTTTGCTCAAGCTGGGAACTTTGCTTTCACAAATGGATTTATAGCCTTGAACCAAAGCTAACAAAGAAAAGACAAACATGTCACAGAAAGTAACATGCTGACATGTGTTGATGTCTCGGCCAAAATTCATAACATAACCCAGAAGGAACACTTGAGATGCCTGGCCATGGATCTGGGATGATGGTGCATTTCTGGGGAATTCTGGTAGGAAACATTCAAGAAATGTCAAGGCAAGGAAAATGGGAAACAGTAGCTTTAGGTCCTGTGAATGAAAGTTGTTTTTACAAATTAATCTTTGTTCTGGGACTTTAAAGGAAATCTGGATGGCAGAGAAGTGGGGCAGAAGGTTTGTTGGATTTGCTGAAAGTCTTGAATTAGTAAGAAGGAGACACACCTGTGTGTGTTTATACACACATGCATTCTGGAGACACACAGGCACTATAAGTACCTTTTCTTTGGAGGAGTGGTCAACTCTAGTTTGGTGAATAAGGAAATGTGGTACAGTTTTCTCTCTCCCTGTTTCTGTTTCTCTGTCTCTCTTTCTATCTCTGTCTTCCTCCCTCCTTCCATCTCCACACCTCTCTGTCTTTCTCCCTCTCTCTCCAAAGCCACTTTATTCTTGGCTCCAACACAAGCCCATGAGCTGTGTGTACTTTGCAGAGACACAATTAAAGGGGATCCCTGAATGCTCTTCATGTGTGTGCTTGTGTATATGTACACTTGTGTGGGCGTGTCTCTGTGTGCAGGTACACTTGTATACGTGTGTGTGTGTGTGTGTGTGTGTGTGTGTATAGGTCAGGAAAAAAAATCTAGGTGTTATTTCTCAGGACAATCCCCCTTTTTTGAGACAAGATCTCTTTCTTGCCTGGAACTCACCAAGTAGGCTAGGCCAGTTGGCTAGTGAGTCCTTGAAATATTCTTGTGTCTGCCTCTCCAGGGCTGACCATAAGCATAAACCACTAAGCCCATTGGGTTTAAAAATATGGCTTCTGGATCTCAAACTCATGTCATTGCGCTTGTTAAGCGGGCAATTTTCTGATAGATACCCCCAGCTCTGTGAAAATGGTCCTTATTTCTTAGAGTCTCTATTAATTCCCTGAAATCAGAGAGTGGCAATTTACCTCTGAAGGCATTGAAGCACTGTACACACACACACACTCTTAAAAAAAAAAAAAAACAAAAATTCCTTTTAGAAAGAGTAACAGTCAGTTCTGATCTATTGTGATATTTTTGAGTTTATATGGAAGAATGACTCATTTTGAATGTTCAGGTTTCACTTGAAAATTTTATCAATAAATAGATTTAAAAGGGGGAAAAAACCCAGACAACATACAGAAAACCAAAGCAAACCAAAAAAACAACAAAACCAAAAATATACTAGAGCGTTGTTAGGAATCAGAGCGTATTAGAGGCCAGAGAGAAGAGTTTCCAGGCAGAAGATGCCCTGCAAAGCTATGTCCATCACTCTGGTGGACTTGCCATAGATCCCACAGCCCAATCTCTGGAGCATCTGCCACTTCCTGGCCGTGTTCCCATCATTTAAGTTATGTTAAAGGAAATTGAAAAATGGAGCTTGTCCTATGGATCCATTTATATGACCTTTTTCGTAGTGCGAAAATGGCAACATCTGGCCCCTTTTAAGTCCCTGTGGCTTTGAGGGAAAAGGGTATTTGCCAACTAGAAAGCTTGCTTTTCAAATGTCTGTTCTGATTTCATCTTTTCATTTTACAGGGACCATTTTCAGTTATTCTCCAGACCAACCCCAGAGAAATGACTTGGACATTAAGAGGGCAACGAAGATTTGGGGTGTGAGGGACTTGTCTGGGCTGTTTCACAATGTTGGTCCCTCCAAGAAGACGGAGTGATTCTGGAGTGGAATAGAAGGTGGTAAGCTGATGTCCTTCCAGCTGTGTAGGCAAATCCTGTAGCAAATGTAAAACCATCCAGCATAGCACTGAGGTATTAAAATATAAAATTTGAGAACTTCATGCATATACACAATGTATGTTCATCACATCTACCCACCATTCTTCCCAGCTCTTCCCCAACACCCCTCATGTCTACCTCTAAACCTTGTGTGTTCTTTGTTAGCCTGAGTCCAATGAGTGATTTCTGTATGCGGATGGCTGTGTGGCCATCCAGCAAAGCATGGGCCTTTTAATAGAAGCCATATTCCTAAAGAAAGCTGACTGTTCCTCTCCCAGTAGCTGCCAACTTTCAAAAAAGCTAGTCAGAACTAACATATGACCCAGCTCTACATTCCTGGGTGTAGATCCAAAGAACTTAATATTCTACTATGGAGATGCTTGGTCATCTGTGTCCATCCCTGTGCTTCTACTCATAAGAGCCAGGAAATGCAATCAACCTAGGTGTCCATCAACTAATGGAGGGCTAATGAAAATGTGGTATATATACACAATGGGATGTTATTCAGCTGTAAAGAAAAAATGAAATTCAAAGGTAAACGGATGGACCTGGAAATAATCCTATGAACTAAGTAATGCAAAGCTTTTGAAATGGTAGATTCCAGGCTGGTGAGGCACCCCATCAGGTGAAGTGCTCGTTGTGAGTCTCAACTGAGTTCCATCCCCAGATCTCACAGTGGAAGGAAAGAGCCAACTGCAAATCTCCACAAACATGTCCTGTTCCATGGACACCTCCCAACACAATAATAATAATAATAATAATAATAATAATAATAATAATAATAATAAAATGTGAGTCTCAGTGCTGGATAAGGTCACATACCTGGATGTAGAGCTTAAAAAAAATGTCACAAGAGTAAAAATTTCTAAACCCACGGTGACCAAAAATTAATTCAAAATCAAATGTATGATGAATCTGAGATGTTTCTGTTGCGTTCGCTTCCATTGCATGTTGTGACGTCACCGTGGCCTTGGTTCTCAATGCACAGCATGCTAACTTTGCACTGCGCATGCCCTGACACCACATAACTCCACAAACACTGCCTGAAACACCTACATCCTGATTCAAGGCTGTTGTGTGCCATGTATGACAATATTTCTATGGCTCCTACAAGCTTTTACTCTTATGAAGAATTAACAGTATAATTTATAAAACAAAGACTTTTAACATTTTTCTTGTTATCATTCCTCGTCATGTAAATATTAAATTATTATGTCTTTGTATTGTGTTGTGTTAAAGGAATATGCATATCCTTCCCATTAGTATAAAAAATATGCTAGACTTATCAATAAATGGTGAAACAATGTTCATACAAAGAATTGTTTTGAAATAAATTTCCTTATGATATATTAGCCATATATAAAAACATATATGTCATTTAAGTATACTAATCCAGCCAAGTCCCATGCATTAGCTAGTCATTCTCTTGTCCCTAGAGACCCTCACCAGGACTCCAGGACTCCATGAAGACAAGATGTGCACATTAGAAAAACTGATAAATAGTGAGAGTTTAAAGGCTGGCTGGAGTCTGTATGACGGACCCATACAGGGAAACATGGGGAAACCAGGGCTGGCTAAAACATGTTGGCATTGTCCATGTGAAGCAAGTTCTCTTTTTTTCAAAGAGACTACACAGTGTGTCTCAATGTGTCAGAACACCTAGAACTCTCCTATGTGGAAAATTCTCATCCGATAATTATTTCAATTTTAAAATTAACCTAGTTCAGCAGGAACTTTGTTCTTCTCCATTTTGTTCTTTGAAGTCCATGTTCTTATCCAAAGAGATCTTTGGGAATGATAAAAATAGGCTTAATTTTTATTGCAGGTGTATCATGTGGCTTGCACATACCATGGCATACATGTGGAGGTCAGAGGACACCCTAGGTAGAGTCAGTGTCTTCTGTCCACTGTTACATGGACTCTGGGGGATAAACTCAGGTCATCCAGATTGCATGGTCATCTCTCCCAGCCCAGAGTCCTATTACACAAAAAGGCCTTCTCATTGATAATGTGTTCTGAGGTTCTTCCTCTGGATGGTAAGGCAGGTGTGGATCATGCACTGCCGAAAAAGAAGGAATCCGCCCCCAAAATATTGGCATAATTTATTTATCTTAATGAAGTTAATTAATATGTCAGTCACTTTTTCAACCACTGATATCAGCTAGTGAAGAAAGAAGAGTTACCGCTGGCTCCCAGCTCTGAGGATACAGTCCACCATGGTGGAGAGGCCATGGTGGCTGGAGTGAACAGAACAGCCCAGTCAGTGGCAGCTGGAGCTTGTTGTGAGACTTATAGGGTGTTCACCCGGATGTAGAGGCCAGAACTAGAATTGGAACTAGCCTATAACCATGAGAAGCCCACCACCTACGACATACCTTTGCCAGTCATGATTCATGATGCTTCATTCATGGGAGTTAGAAAGGTTCTACAGCCTACCCAAATAGTGTCATTGACTCAATGAGTGTGTGTGTGTGTGTGTGTGTGTGTGTGTGTGTGTGTGTGTGTGTGTGTTGGGGACATTTCATATGGAAATATTCAAATCAGAACAGTCATCTTCCTACAGGAAAACATCTACTTCCTAAGACTTCTAATACATTTTTTTGTTAAAGTTCATTACCCATCTTTTCAGGCCATATTGGCATCCTCACGGCCGGGGAAATCACTTTCTGGAAAGAAACAGGTTGTGGCCTTTCGAGATTGATATATGGAGGAAGGTGTGGCTCCTGGGGGGTCACATTAGCCTTAGGGTGGAGTAGGATCCCAGTACCCCGTGCTTACAGTCAAGCTACATTTGTGACACATTTGCCAACACACACACAGTTATTCTGTCCCTTAATTAGAAGTGCCACAGAAAGCCTATGCTGCCTGTCAACAAAAACACATTTGTACCAAGACCTTAAAACACACACATACATAAATTGCCAATCATTCCCCGTTCATAGACTCTGGCAAGAGGAGAGGAGCTGCTGTTTGCTTCCCCTTGGGCCAAATTAAGCCTCCCCTTTCATGGCAACTTATTTCTGGGAGTAATTTTCCACCTCATTTAATTGGACTAATTGATTCGGCAGCCTTGTCAAGGGACAACACAGTGTTGGATGCTTGGGAGCAAACTTACTCCTGTTCTCTTTGGACTAGCTTTGAGCAAAATGGCCAGATTACTTTTCTTATTTTCAAACTGGAATCGGCCTTTTTAAACCTTGTTTGTCTGGCTCTGGAGCACATGAGTAAGTATATACAGAAAGTCACTCATTTATTAAAAGCCTTTGAAAAGAACCGGGTGTTGAGCCCAGCGGGTGACTCTATTCCAAGGACAATTAGCCCACTGAAGGGTGAGAGAGCTGAAATACCCAAGACAGAGGAAAGCAAGTCCAGAAAATTCCAGCAAGGAAAGCATTGGTATGTTCTAATGCGGCAGTTCTCAACCTGTGGGTCTGGACCCCTTTGAGAGTTGAATATCAGATATCCTGCATATCAGCTATATACATTACAATTCATAACAGTAGCAAAGTTACAGTTATGAAGTAGCAATGAAATAATGTTATGGTTGGGGGTCACTACAGCATGAGGATTGTATTAAAGGGTCCCAGCATTAGGAAGGTTGAGAACCACTACACTGGTTTGGATTTTCCAGATGTCCAGAGGCTGTTCCAATGGACCCAGTTTGTGGATAGGAAAACTAAGGGGTGGGTAAGGGTTGAGCATTCCTAATCTAAAAAACCTGAAACCTGAAATATTCCAACATCTGAAATTTCTTTTGAGCTCTGGCATGACATCTGAAAGAGTATTAAGTTACTGGATAAAATCATCACTAGTTGTTGGGTTTGGCGGTGCAGGGCTATATAATCCTAGTCACCCAGAGTCAGGAAGACAGCAAGTCAAGGTCAGCCTGGGCTTCAGAGTGAGTTCATGTCCAGCCTGTGCAATTTAGTAAAGCCTTGTCTCTAAACGAAATATAAGAAGCCATGAGAGGTTACAGCTCAGGAGTAGAATACCTAGGACTTGTGAATACCTAGATGCAATCACCAGAAAACTCAAATGACAAACCCTGTATTAACATGTGTGAGCTGTGGTTCCATTTTAAAGACGCAGAATACCTAGATAGCCATATGCAAATATTCCAAGATTGGAAATAAATCCCAACACTCCCGGTTCCTAGCACTTCAGAGAGCATTCACTCAACCTTGCTAAATTGAAAGATGGATCTTCTCTCTCCTGCATTCTTGCTCCTGTTCTGGTCCATAAATGATGCACAGGATGCTAAGGCTGGAGGAATGCCTCCAACACAGAAAAAAAGGGGAACAAAGCATGTAATCATCCTAAGACCATTGCTCATGACTCTTCCAGTGCATGGATTTATTTAATCCCCACTACACATCAAAGAGCCAATTATGATCATTAGTTTATATACAGATGGGAAAATGGAGGTATATGGTTCAAAGAGGAATCGGACTTAAAGTCTCCTAGTGAGTTCTCGAAGTGCTAAGACTCTAGGCTCTACTCTTCATCAGCAGTCTAGGAAAAGCTTTTGGTACAGAAAAACCATGGCAGATGTGCTGCTAGTTTTTTGGTAACTTGAAGTAAGCTCATCTGGAAAGAGGGAAACTTGAGCAAAAAGATGCTTTTATATCAGCTCGACTATAGGCAAGTCTCTAGGGGCATTTTCTTGATTAAGAACTGATGTGGGAGGTTCAGCCCACTGTGGGCAACACCATCCCTAGGCTTCTGCGGCATACAAAAGAGCCAAGAGAGTGAACCTAAGAGAAAGCCATGTGCAATCATGGCTTGTGCTTCTGTTACTGCCTCCAGGTTCCTGTTCTGACTTCCCTCAATGATGGGAATGTAAGCCAAACTCTTTCCTCCCCATGTCACTTTTGGTTAGAGTGTTTTGTCACATGGTCTACTTCTGCCCTGATCAAACCATAAAACTTTCTCCTGGGAAATGAGTCAAGAAGACAAGACTGTGTGGCAGTATTGATCTGAGACAGAAGTTGTGAACATTTTAGTAAAAGGCTGGATATGATCATATGTGGCAACAACTGGGTTTTTGCCTCATAGTACAGAGACAGCTACAGATAGTATGCAAACAATTGAGTGTGGCCATGTGCCAATCAATCATTATTTGCAAAACAGGCAAGAAGCGACCCACAGGCTACCCTGTGGAATAATGTGCCTTTTTGCTTTGTTTTTGGATATTTATGTGTGCTTAAACCATTGTGAACGAGTCTAAACAAGTCTAAACAAAAACAGAACCAGCGACCCTATTTTCTTTATAATCTAATACAGTGCTTCTCAACCTTTGGGTCATAATCCCTTTGCAGGGTCAAACAACCTTTTTATGGGTGGGGAGGGAATCACCTAAGACCATTAAAAACACAAATAGTTATACTGCAATTCATAGCAATAGCAAAATTACAGTTGAGAAGTAGCAACAAAATTAATTTTATGTTGGGGGTCAGTCACCACAACCTGAGGAATTGTATTAAAGGTTAGCAGTATTAGGTAGGTTGAGACCCACAGCTCCAAATCATGAAACCATGTGTGCCTTTCTGTCTGAGGTCCCTGTGGGGTTTGAATGAAAATGACATTGGGTTTATAGGAAGTGGCCTATTAGGAGGTGTGGCCTTGGTGGACTGGGCGTGGCTTTGTCGGAGGGCTTATGTCTCTGAGGAATGCATTTTGAGGTTTTCAAAGCTGAAGCCAGGCCCAGTGGCTCATATTCACTTCTGTTGCCTTCCGATTAAGATGTAGAACACTCAGCTCCTTCTTCAGCGATTTGTCTGATTACATACTGCCATGCTTCCTGCCATGATGACAATGGATTAAACCTTGGAAACCGTAAGCCAGCCCCAACTAAATGTTTTCCTTTATAACATGCTGTGGTCCTGGTGTCTTCTCACAGCGATAGAATCCCTAACTCAGACAGTCCCTTTTCTCATTTACTGTTTGATTCTTACACATGAAGATTTTTTAACACGTTGCATTAACCTGAATTTGTCACTTTATAGATGGTCAGCTTGAACCCTAAGCCTCACAGCAAATTGTCTATGAAAGGTCAAACTGTGTCAGTAAACAACTTGACTGTTCATTATTTTTTGTTGATGCTGCGGTTTTTTTTTTAAGCAATTAGGCCTCCGGGACATTACAGGAGCCTGAAGTGTGTGTGGTACCCTGTTGTTATGGACCCATGGCAAATTTGACCTCCCCCACCCATCTTGAAGAATGCCCTTATAATTACTTCCCTGTCCTCACAAAGTCTGAGCTTGAAGGGAGGCTATTGGAGCTAAGTTAAATACGTGGAGCCTTGTAGGTGAAGGTCAGGCAGCTGCCATGCAGAGAGCGAAAGTGTGTGTGTAGACATGAGGTTTACTGGGGTATCAGCAACTCTTCCTAGACAAACTTTTCTGGCTCAGACAATATTTTAGGAAACAAAGTAGTTCAGACCTTCACAAGCCCAAGACACAGCAATAGAATACAGTATGCATGGCACTGTAAAGATATTCAATGAAGATGGAATGTCAATGCATGAAGGGAGAGAAATCTCATTTCTTAATGGTGACATTTGGTCACTAGGTTTGAAAACCCAGGCCTAAGCTTTGAGACAGAAGAAAGAACACCAAATACAAGTGGCATAGTATGCCTAGCATATGCAGAGATTTTGATTATGTCATGGGCTCCAGAGGCAGGGTAGGTACAACAACTGGGAGTTGGGGCCATAATCAAACTAGTGACTGAAACAGCTCAAGTTAGAAGAGTAGGTAGGTGAATCCACTCGGTGAAAGACAAATGAGAAATGTAACCTCTTTTCCAGAAGCCCCCAAACCTACAGGACCTTCTCTAAATTGAACTCTATATCAACAAGGCAGTTAGCATCTCGCCATCTTGAGTGTATTGATAACGAACTAGGTCTACAGTTATAGGAAATCAAAGTAAAGTCTAGAAGGGTTTGAAGCCTCAGAGAAGACACATACCACGTACCCGCCATCTGACCACCTTTACCTTGATGCAAGGGAGGCGGGGTTATGTGAAGACTGCATCACAGTCTCCTTGGCCAGGTTACCTAAGTTCCAAAGTCACCCACCCTTGAGGGTGGGTGTGGAATTGGAAGGAAAAGAACGTTCTTATGACTATGGAGCTGAAGCCCATTGCAAAGGATACAGGGAGTAGAGGAAGCCCAGAGTATGTGAGGCCCCAAGTGAATGCGTATCGGTGTGAGCATAGCCATGTCAAGGACTCCAGTGCCTTGGCACAAAGTCATCCTAGGGAATTCTAGTGGGAATGTTAATATTGTGTGCATAAAACGCTCAGCACAGCCCCTTCAACTTCCCAAGAATGTTTTAGACCTGAACACTGCTCCTTACAGAGACTGCTCTTACCAAGATTAGCCAAGCTTGCCCTCCTGATCCAGCTTCATATTATAAACTCCATCTTCTTGTTTATCTGTATGTAATAACTCCTTCTTTAGCTGCCCACAACACTCTTGACATCTGGTTCAACTCTGTATAATAAACCCGATGCATTTCCAGAGCCAAGACCACCCAATTCCAGCTTTCTGTCTGTGTGTCCATCTGTCTGTTTTTATTTCAGTCCCTCACCTACTCAGGTCTGCCCCTGGAACAGGGATGGATGAAACAAAGAACATAGTCACCCATTCGCCCAAGACACACATTCTCCACAGGGCCAGTGTTGTTCCCTAAAGTGGAGGCAACCGTTTGAAGAGGGGACAAGAAGCTACAATGGTTTGTGGCCTTCCAAAATGCAACTTCCTGCATCAAACTAAGCAACTATATGTAAAGTCTGTTTTGTGGCATCCAATTTTTGTGGGCCAAGAGTTGGAGGTATAATTAGGAAAGGAATATCTTAAAAAGTCTCCTGAGGAGGAACCATAAAGAAAACATTTGACATAGGGAATAAAATAGAGATAATAGAGCTTTTTAAAATAAAAAAAATGCTGGATACAGCTTTTCCATTTTCCTAGACATGTATAAATTCTTCTCCCGATGACTCACATAAGAGAACCAGATTTATAGGCATCCCCTGTGTTAGGTGGAGATCTGCCACTGCTTTTGGGCTTCCCTGGAGGTCTTGGACCCAGCAAAGGATCTGACACACACACACACACACACACACACACTCATCTTGCCTGTTTTTTCCATGCTGCTTAAATGTTATATAGACTTGGGCTAGAAGGGATAGCCTCCAAGTTACATCTCCCAAAAATACATGATCCTTGCCTGCTAGCGATGTCTAAGGTCCAACATTTTTATGACTTAGCCCTGAACAAATATGGCTAAGTCTGGGATTTGAGGAGGAGAATTTATTCCACACAAATAAAAATTGCAGAATGAGTTCTCAGAATATAGTGAGAGAAAATCTACTCAAGAATTCCAGCACATGAATATTACATTCCAGCCACAGCTTGATGCCTCCTGTCTTCCTGCTTTGCCAGGTTATAGCTTGTTAGGGAGAATTAACCAGCTCCACTGTTTGCAAGCAGGAATTGTTGACCATATGAAGACTTGTTTCTCATTAGATTCTACAAGTCACAAGATTAGCATAGTGGGTCCATCTCAGGTCTCCCTTAACTCTATAGCTAGCCTGATGTATTCATAGTAAGTACAGTGTGTGTGTGTGTGTGTGTGTGTGTGTGTGTGTAATCCAAAGTACAACTTTACATGTCATATCTCAGGAACTGTTCACCTTGGTTTTTGAGACAGATGGCTCACAGACCTGAAAGTTACCAAGTAGGCCAGAGTGTCCTCTAATAAGTCCTGGTGATTCTGCTGTGCCTCCTGAGACTGGGATTTCACATGTGCACTTCTTCACCCAGCTTTTTTCCATGGGCTGTAGAGACTGAACTCAGGTCATTATACTTGTAAGACAAGCACTTTATTGACTGAGCCATCTCTTCATCCTAAAATAAAGATGCAAAAAGCATGGAGAAATTAATATATTTAACAGAGTTTTTTTTTTTTTTTTTTAATTTCTGTGTGGGGAGACAAAATCTTATGAAAAGTACAGGTGGAATTACATAAAATTTTAAAGCTTTATTTAGCAGAAGAAACCATCAATTGGAGTAAACAGGCAACCTGAAGAGTTGGGTGAAATCTTTTCCATCTTTATTTCAGCCAAAAGATTGATACCTAGAATAAATAATGAAATGTAAAAATTAACCATTAAAACAAAATTGCCAATAAACACACACACACACACACACACACACACACACAGCCAATAAAAACTTTAGAAAGTGTTCAACATTAGGGTAGTGCAAATGAAAACTATCTTGAGACTCTACCTCATCCTAGTCTTAATGGCCATCATCAAGAAGACAAATGACAAAGGGTGGCTTTATTCACTGTTGCTGGAAGTATAAACTGAAGTAGCCACTGTGGTGGTTTGAATATGCTTGGCCCATGGAAAGTGGCACTTAAGGAGGTGTGGCTTTGTTGGAGGAAGTGTGTCACTGTGGGGGTGGGCTTTGAGGAGACAGATTTTTTTTTTTTTTTTTGCTAATTTGTTATAATTGCCTGTGCATCTTCAATTCTCTCAAAGTAAGATATTTGATTGGAGGGGCAGGAGAGATGGGTCTATAGTGAGGAACACATGCTACTCTTGTAGAGGTCCTGAGTTCTATGACCAGCTCCCACATCAAGTGGCTCACAATTGCTGTAACTCCAGCTCCAGGAGAGCTAATGCCCTCTTCCGTCTTCTGAGGTTACCTGCACACAAACAAATATGCACACACTCTCTCTCACACATACACTCTCACACACACAGTCTCTCTCTCTCTCTCTCTCTCTCTCTCTCTCTCTCTCTCTCTCTCTCACACACACACACACACAGAGAGAGAGAGAGAGAGAGAGAGAGAGAGAGAGAGAGAGAGAGAGAGAGAGCACTGCTTTTTCTCTTTGCTTCTGTATCTTGGGTCACATTTAGAACAACACCTCTAAAGTTCTGTTTGACAAGTTCTCCCATGTTGGCTGGAATGACAGCTTTGGAGTAGAACACAGGCTTCAGTGCCCAGCCTCTATTTCCTATCCAGGAACCAGGTCACCTCTGTTCTTTCTGTTAACATCCCTGCCATGGGGACTTCGTTCCTTTGGGTCACCCGATGCTGTTCTGAAAGGCACATGAGGGAGGGGAGAGGTGAAAGCAGCAGGCTGCCGAGTTGGTCCTTTTGTAAAAGCTGTCTAGAAAATCCCATAGTCAACATCTGACTGTACCCACTGGGGAACTGAGCCATAAGGCTGCTCTCAGCTTCAGGCTAGTCTGTTGATGTGAGTAATTTTAGATGATTCCATCAATGGTTCTGTTAAGAAAACAATAGAGGATAATAGTGTCATTCTTCAGAAACTCGCAGAGTCTGAGATTGACTTTGTGGTACACAGAATGATTTCCTGGGTTCCCTGTTTGTAAATGTGCACATCTGACGTCTAGTATTGACTGTTAGTAACAGTTGCTGGCAGCTAATTCAGGGCCCTTTCTTTTCTCGCCTTCCCTTCTTCCCTTTCTTTTCCTTTCCTCCCTCCCTCCCTTCTTCCTTCTTCCTCCCTCTCTCCTCCCCTCTTGCCACATTGTTGAGATAGGAGTGTGTTATGTAGCTTAGGCTAGCTCTAGCTTATAATCATCCCCCTTAGCTCCCTGTACGAAGTAACTTCTGGCAGATACCACTATCCCTACCTTTTCAAGCTGCCTTTTAATAACTTTTCCCCCTGTTTTCAGACTTTTCCCTTTATTGTTTTAAAATATGGAAATACCTCCCATGCCTAGGTAGGCTCTTTGAAGTATTCTGAAAAGTTACACTGGAGAGATTCCTTCTGTTTCCCGACTCAGGGAGTCTGTCCTTCCTCCAACCCCCTGTTCCTCTCCCTGCAAATGCTCCCCCTTAAACTCTTGGTTTTTATGTGCTAGGTATGGTAGAGTCCCCATGTTTGTTCAGTTGTAGATTCTGGACCACAACCTTAGTCTCAAGTTACATTGTTCTATCATCGATATGACTATTTTGGTTTTTGGTTGTTTTTTTTTTTTTTTTTTTTTTTTTTTTAAGTACTTTTTAATTTCAAAAACATCTTTTGTGCCGTCTTTTATGCCTTCTTGTTTGTTTTTGTTTGCTTTTTACATAATGTTTTGCTCTTGTTTTCTACACACATGGTCCTCATAATTCTCTCTGTGTACAGCAGTCATACTTTTAAAGATCTCATTTCTGTTTGCTGAATTACAACCGGACTCTTCGCCTGAGGCTCATCTATTTGAATTATGCCCTCCTTTCAAGGGGAGCAGAGCTGCAATATTCCCTGGCTTTTGCAAGGTCTCTTTTATGAACAGGAAGACAGGCTGCTGGTCTGATTAGGTAGGTAGGTGATGGGGTTCCATACAGAGTGCATGATCATGGAGCAACCTCAGGGACCCAGAGGGGTGGAATGAGAGAGGCTTCCGTTAGGGCTTACTGCCCTTCAAAGCATTTTATACCAGGAAGAGAGAGACTAATTTTTTTCTCTATGAATCTAATCAGGGTGATAGTTAGAGTTGCCAAAAGATTTAATTTGATACAAATCCACATTCAACCACCGCCTGAATCCATCCATCTCTGGGCAACTTTCACACTATATGCTATGGATCAAAGCTGCCAACGGACATCGGGAACTGCAGGAGGGGAAGCAAGTTCACTGCCTCAGGTGCTTACAACAGAGTTTAAACATAATAAATAGGCTGAAGGAGCCTTAGCTGAGCAGAGTGACTTGGCGAATAATTGGAACCATGATGGTTTACAGCCTGTACTACACCGCGAACTCTCTGTGCAAGTCAGAGTGATGTATTTTACTTTATAAAGTTTTGTAGTTGCTATTAAAAATGTAACTTTGTTTACTACTTGGGAAATATACAATACTAATGTCACATAAATGAGCCATTAATCTGACTGTAGATGTGGGTGTTTCTGTGCTTGTGCATGACCTGGTGACACATGACTCCCTGCAATGTCACTTGATCAGTGACATTGATCTCTGGGCCCAAGCTCCTGTCACTGTTCTAGTAAGTGCTCAGCTCTGCTGTACCTGCTATAAAAACATTGTTATTTTTATTTATCTGTATTTACTTATTATCACAGTGTGGGGCACATGTGCCAAAGGGCACTTGTGGAGGTTAGAAAACAACTTCCAGGAGTCTGTTCTCTCCTTTTACCATCTGTGTCCTGGGGATTGAACTCGGATCCTTAGACAAGCATTCCTACCCTACTAAGCTCTCTTGCTGGCCCAGCAATTCTAAAAGAATGCAAGAGGCAGACTGAGGGTCTTAGTCATGCATTTTTACAATCTGGCTACTCACTCATTGTTAAAAGTTTTCTTTATATTTTTTGCCGAGTTTTCTTAGCTCCTGTAATACAAGATCCTTTGTCCTCTGGAGAAATTCAAGATAGTTACTTACGTTTGATAAGTAAATTTCTAACTTTTTCATAGAAGGTAATCCAGGACTGAATAGAAAAAAGGGGAGCGGGTGAGGAACATTCCAGAAGGAGGCCCACAGGCTGTTGCTGAAGTCTTCCTGAACACATAGTAGGAGGTGTGTTTGTGTGTGTGTGTGTGTGTGTGTGTGTGCATGATTCATTTTTTGTAGCATGACATCACTTCAGGCTGAAGAGTCTGTAGAGATCTAAGGGTGTTCCCTGAGTTACATTTGCTTTTTTTACATTGTTTCTCTGTAACTTTGAAGACATTAATTATGCTATTCATTATAACATTTTCTTACACTTATCATTGTACTTGATTGATATCTGTACCCCTCTATTTCCATTTTCCCAATGATCCACCTACCCCGCCACCCAAACAATTCCTTTTATCATTTATTCAGGGATAGTTCAAGTTACTGAAATGGATTTTTGTTATCCAAGGCTTTGAGCCTGGGCCCCCTGCTTGTCCTAGACCGCCCCCCCCCCAACCCTTCTTTCTGGTTCAAAACTTATGATTTATTTCCTCCATTACTCTGCTTTTTTCATATCAACTCGGGAAATTTCTCTCGTATGCACCAGATACCACCCCTTCCCCCACTGGGCCAGGATGATAATTACTAGACTTCTCTTGGTTAGTATCCTTCAAAAAGTCTGGGCTATCCTGTTCTATCCTGTCATCTTGTTAAAGTCTTCTAACAATGACCATCCATTGCTTGTTGGGAACAGGACCAATGGTATGGGTTGTCTGAAAACATTGTTTTATTGGGTGCCGCCTCTCTGTGCTTCTCCTCACCCTAATCTCTCAGAATTCCTTCAGTTTCTCCCCACTCTAAAAACCATGAGTTCACCCCCCTCTTTAGTATACATAGTCTGAGAAACACTGGAGTTTGTTGCTATAGATTAATTCGATGCATATTTTTGACATTTATTTTGTCTTACTCACCATGGCTGGACTACACAGTTTCCTCCTTTGCAAAAGACCTCATAAATCCATCCTGCTAGTATAACATGTGTCCAGTGGCCCATGTCTGGAAGCTTCCCAAAGAGAAACAAACATGGATGGAGATCAGAGTATCTAAGCCTGTGAGGGCTGTTGAAGATTTGTCTTAACACCAAATGTCAGGAAGAAAATCTATCAGGGCAGGGTGTCTTTCAGAGCTAAGATAAACTGGAAGTTGCATGTTCAGTGCAGATATGACAGCATTTCAGAGAGCTATAAGAAACGAGTGTTTATTTTTAATCTCTGTTACAAGGGTCAGTTTAATTAAAGTCTTAAGTGTGAGGGAGTTGGGAGGTTTATCAGCCTGACATCTGACTTAACCTGTCTTCAGCTTCTTTTTAGGGATATGGGATTCTTCAAGCTCAGATTTTTATTTTCCTACAGTTATCGATAACAGGGCTTTCAGTGAGAGTCAAAATTAAGGAGAATGTTTTCAGATATCTTAAATATCACCAGGTAGAGGAACACTTTGTGAACACAGAAAGCACCCTTGGGTGAGGAGACAAGTCACCATCTAGATAGCAAGAAGGTCAAGGCATTCCATGGAATGAAGGAGCTCTCCGGAGATGAAAATGAATGCCTCCAAACATATTCTTTCTGAACGTGTCCTATTTTCTGGTCCTTCTTGTCTCAAGTGCAAGCAGGCTAGCAACCTTGTTTAGGAAGCATTTTAACCTTAGGAGAGAAAGATGGCTGGAAATGATGGGGAAAGCATTCTGTCAAAAGGGCTCAAACTTTCTGATTCTGTAGTTTTGACTTGAAGTCCGATCTTTAGAAGCTCAGCATTTTTCCTCCCTTTCTTCTTGGCAAACCACAACATCCTATTTGTAATGAAGGAGCTTTAAGAGAGTTTCTTGGCCGTCAAATGGCTTGTAGAAAACAACATTTTTGATGAGATAAGTGTAAATGAATCAGAAACACATGGATTAGATTTACCTCCAAGCACACAGGGGTTTGAAAGGAAAGGAGGAAAAGGCTTAGACAGGGTCACACTTGGGCTTTTGCTGATCCTTCATGAGTGAAAAATAGGTTTGGGAGCGTCATCAGCTGCCAACACCAGAAGGATGTGGTTGATCCCGAGAGCATTATTGTCATGGTTGTGATTATTATTATTGATTATGTAGGCGGGTACAAGACAGCTAGGAGTTCTTTTGTATTTTTAATGCTGGTTGCTTAGATCATCCCTTTGAAGTGAACTGCCCAAGAGCATGAAGGATGAGCGAGCATCAAGACTGTACTGGGACACAACAATTTATGCTTGTGCTCTTACAAAAGTAGTGTTTGGCTTTCCGTGTGCGTGAGAAGAAAATTGTGAGAAAGCCAGTGGATGGTCTAAGATGTGATTGATTTCACCCTTTGTGGGAGAATCTTCCACTCTAAGATAACCCATCTTCTAAGATGCAAGAAGTCCAGCAACTCTCAGAGTATGTGTGAGGGGGAAAGAGCGTTTAAAATAAGAGAAGCTGTTCATGAGGCGTCAACCTGTGTAGAGATAAATGCTCTTCAATGCCCCAACCACTCTCCCTCATCCTAACACCCTGTTCTATTCTGAGTAGGAAATGTTCTCCATAGGTTCTTAAAGCCTGAACACTTGGTGCTTGGTGGGTGGTGCTTTTTTATAAGGCTGTGGAATCAGAAGGAGGCAGAGTTCATCTCTGGAGAAAGTGAGTCAGTATGGACGTGTCTTAAAGTCTTATAAACAAGCTCTATTTCCTGTCCACACTCTGTCTCCTGACTGTGGATTCGATGTGACCAACTGCTTTTTTTTCCCACACATTTCCCCACCTTTCTGGACCACATTCCTTATTAAGGTGTGAGCCCAAAACAAATACTTCCTTCCTTAAACTGCTTTTGCTGGGTAATTTTTTTTTCTCAGCAACACAAGTAACAGATACACGTACCATCTTTTAACCCACCGGAAGCTACACTCTTACATGTCTTGTCTCTCAGCCTGGGAGATGCTCTTTACATGTCATCAGAATCTAGTTCTAACCATATTCCAGACCTAGACAGTTGCTTGTGGCCACTGAGTACTTGAAATGGATCTTGTCTGAACTAAAATATGCTACAGATATAAAATACCTAGTGTGAAAAGTGAATGAAAGATACCTCAATAATGGCTTACAGTAATTACATGTTGAAATGATATATCTTAAATATTGGGTGTGAGGCAAAATATTGTCTCTGTGTGAAGTTCATGGCTTTTTACTCCCACCACTTAGTGTACTTATTAGGAAATTAAAATTTACATACATGGCTTGTATTATGTTCTAGACTCAATGTTTGCAGACATCTTTATGGCATTATTATTTGTCTTAGTTACTTTTGTGTTGCTTTGACAAAATATCCTAACAAAAAATTCAGCATAAGGAAGGCAGAGTCTATTCTGGTTTATAATTCCAGGGTATAGGCGATCATAGGGTAGAAGCCATGGTGGCAGGAACCTGAGGCAATCGGTCTTGCTACATCTTCAGTTAAGAAGCCAAAAGAAATGAATGCTGATACTCTATCTGATTCAGCTCGGGGGACAGTGTCAGCCACCTTTAGAGTGACTCTTCTCACCTCAGCCCAATCTAGATAATCCTTCACAGAATTTCCAAGAAGCTAAATTAATGAAGATACCTGCACAGGTGTGCCCAGAGGCTTGTCTCCCAGGTTGTTGTGTCATAAATCATGTCAAGTTGACAACATTATCCATCACAGCATTCTAACAATTGCTTTTCTAATGTTTAAACCTCTCTTCTGTGGCTTTGATTGCTCTCTCTTGGCTGGATTATCCACTTGTACAAATAGGTGCTTCCCCCTCTCACGGTGACCTACTTCGGTGTGGTGGCTTCACATGCCCACCCCTCATCAGCAGAGACCATATGGATCAATAAGAAGTTAAATGCCTGATACAATCTCTGATGGCTGTAAGAATAATCTGTCTTTTCTGACTTTCTGCTTGAATTTGAGGCTAGCACCCACCCATTATTCATCTGATACTCCTGAGATGCCCAACTAAGGCCACAAACATGCCTAAATCTACTTTCTTACAGATTTGCCATCTCAGTAGATTGCAGATAGCCAGAGTAGCTGAAGTCAGATATGACTGGAGCCTCTATCCACAGGCCAGGCACATTGAGTTTATGGCAAATAAACCCACTTCTCTCATATCCACAGCATCACTTAATGGAGGAAAAGGGGCTTCAGAGGAGAAGCCTCTGCACGTGTCAGGAACATCTAGTGTTATTTTGGGAGGGGCAGTTGGTGACTCGAATTAAGTAGCATCTTATATTTCAAGCTGTGGGAATTGAGGAGAATGTTGAAGGGGAGGGGTAGAGACGTGAGGGCCCATGACTCACTGACTTTGATAAAGTAGAGGATGTGAGAGTGGTACAGGGTTGTGGGAAGGAATGCTCAAGTGGCAAGAGGAGAATCGGGAGTGGGCAGGCTTAGCCAGTGAGCAAGCAGCTGTCCGTTAAGAAGGGAAGAGTCCTGTGTGTTCCTGAGAAGGAGCTGGAGCTGACCTGCAAGAATGTCTGTTGAACTAGACTCCACGGACACTGATTGGTTGAGCAGAGTGACAAATGACTTTCAAGTAAAGAAAGCAGGATGTGGATGAAATGAGATGCATTTTAGAGATGGCAATGGCATTTTTTATTCTCCTTGATGTGACAAAAATACTCAACAAAATCGATGGAAGGAAAGAAGAGTTTATTTGCCCACAGGTTACGAGAGAGTGTAGTCCATGCCCTGGCAATGGGAGCATGATGTGGCTGGGCACACTGTAGTCAGAAAGCAGAGAGAGATGACACTTGTACTTGGTCGGGCTTTTTCCTTTCCCTTTTCTAGTCAGTCTGGTACCCTGGTCCATAGGAGACCATCACTCATACTTGGGGTGGGTCTGCAGGTCAGGCTATCTAGAAACTTCTTTCCACATGGTTCTACTTTCCTTTCTGTTGTTCTGGTAAAACTCTCTGAACAAAAGCAACTTAGGGGAGGAAAATGTTTCTTTCATTTTATGCTTGTAGATCATAGCCCATCAGTGAGGGAAATCAGGGCAGAAACTCAGTCAGGAGATTGAAGAAGAAACTGTGGAGAAATGATGGCTCACTAACAGGCTCATGCCTAGCTTACTTTTTTACACATCTCAGGGCCACCTGTACAGTGCTATCCATGGTTGATTGAGCCCTCCTATATCAATCCATGATCAAGACAATCCCCTCACAGACATGTTCAAAGGCCCATCTCATCTGAACGATACCTCAATTGAGACTATTCACAGGGGACTCCAGACTGTGACAAGCTAAACGCAGATTATTGAATATCTTCCTCTTTGAATATAAATATATTTAAATACAAACTCTGTTTATATTTATTTGTGACAACTCGGCAATTAAAGTTATCTTTGCAACACAGCCAAAGATGTGTGGTTCTGAATCCAGTCAAGATGACATCCAAAATTAAGCATCACAATGGGAGTTGGCAAAGGTACAGTCCCATTTACTAATGGGAATAATCTGGAAAGAAAATGGAGAAATACATGGTACAAGGAAGATTAGTAACCACACCTGTCCTCTGTAAGACCAGAGCTTCAGTGTCTCTTCATAGAGTTCTATGACCCTTATTAACTCCCTTTCCATCTTGTAATAAGCTTTAAAAAGTTGTATGGATGCCTTCAAGACAAAGGAGAGACTTTCTGTCCTTTCACCTGGACGTTCTTAAGACCTGTGCAGAAAGTCACTTGCTGGAGTTATCCAGAAGTGAGCAGGATCAGTTTTAGTCTGATAAAGGCATCTTCCCCAGACTGGCTCCACAGCCTGCCAGCTTCCCTTTGAACACAATATAAAGGCTACTGTGGACCTCAGAGGTTAATCCATTACAACAAGGCAATTAAATCTAGGGACCGTTTGAAAGATAAAAAGCAGCCAGTAATAACCAGCTCAGAAACCTCAATGATGGATTTCTGCAATTTCCTTCAAGTTCACGGTGTTGTGTCTGGTGACCCAAGGCAGAATGGTGTGCCTGACTGCCCCATGGCGTCAGAAGTGTGAGGGGGGATGGATTATTTTTTATTAAAAAAAGTTATTTCTGAAGTATTGCCCCCCGTCCCCCAGCCTCTCCTTTCTTTCTTCAGGAGGTCATCTGCCAGTTGGTAATAGTTTAACCCTTTATTAAGACAACCAATCTCATGTTAGCAGGAATGGTCCTATTTATGGCTTGGCCTCAGTGTTCTTATAGCTGGGAGTCTCCACTTGCAAGTTGGTCTGTTTTCTCTTCTGCTGCTCTCTTCCTTTGGCTTCATTCGTTTGGTTTACCTAATGTTACCGGGGGATTTTATATAGATTATTGAGGAGTGCAATGCTTGGTGTATAGCATGTCCTTGCTATCCTTAGAGTGCTTTGGCCCAGAGAAAGATCAAGAAGGTGAGAAACCCTCAGATCCCCACTAATTTATTCTAAAGTTTTGTTCCTTGCTCATCTTTTATTTTAAAATTCATTTTACAACCCAATTGCTGGGCTGTTAGCTCTTTCCTGTTGGGCTGTGTTGTGATTCCCAGAAGTGTGGGAATTTGACTGAGTTCACTCTACCCACCACTAGGCAGATGCTGGGCTGAGAAGTCACTGGGCTCTGCCTAGGTGGGGAGAGGTCTGGGGGGGGGGGGTGGAGGAGCCACAGAAGAACTGAGATGGAGGGCATATGGGCTGAACACTTGCCCTGCAGCTTAGAGGGATGATGGGGAGAGAGAGAAGCCCCAGCAATGCCCCTGGGGTAGAAACTCTTGGTTACTGTACTTGATAGTGGGAGATTAAACAGCAGCGGTAGTCTGAGGCTGCCTCCAAGAACCATGGCAGGCCCCAAAGACAGGAAGAAGTCCATGGTTTTAAAAGGTTTATTGTCAAGGCATAAAGTGAATGTGGTTGCACTCCCCCCCCCCCATCTCTTAGGGAGGGAGGAGGAAGGAGGGTTTGGGAAGGAATGTTTAATTGGCTATGCCCTCTGGCCTTTAGGTATCTCATTAATATGGAAATCTCTTGAGGTTGAGGCCTGTAGTCACGCCCTCTACTTGTGCTGAGTGACACAAGCCTCTCTTTGGGAGGGGCTGTAGAGGGCTGAAGCTAAGTGAAATGAACCAGGGGCCCAGGAGCAAAGCTGAACACCTTCCTTCTCATTAGGGTCAAGGATTTGAGGCCTGTGCTTGACCAGGCACCCAGCTGCCTCTCACAGCCCATTGCCCCACACCCATTCCTGGTCACTTTCTCCCACAATCCCTGCCCCCCTGGGAATCCTCTCACCCTGGCATATCAAGTCTCTGTGAGGCTAGGTGCATCCTCTCCCACTGAGGCCAGACAAGGGAGCCCAGCTAGAAGAACATCTCACACAGACAAGCAGCAGTTTTTTGGACAGCCCCTGCTGCAGTCGTTCCGGATCCACATGAAGATCGAGCTGCACATCTGCTACTTTCTACTAAAGCTCTCTTGCATTCATTATTCACTTACTTTATTCCCTGGCATCCCCATGAAGTAGCTGGGACAAATGGCTTAACACCTTGATCCTTTAGGCTGAGACTGGAGCAGAGCTCAGGACAGAGACTCAAACTCAGCCTGCTGATCGCAAATCTGAAACCACAGTCCTTTGACTGAGACCATTGGCTCTTGGGTCCTTGGTAGAAAATGACGCAGTGTGAATGACTTAATGAGCTAATTTGCCTATTAAAGAAATGGCTCAGGAGGTTGTGGTTGCTCTCCTGATCATCAGTATATTTTTGTTTGCTTTCTCCCCAAATCTCAAAATTAACTTCACTACGCTCCTAAGTTGGCAAACAACGGCAACTGTCTGCAGAAACACTCAGTGCTGGAGGGAAGCCTTCCTCTTGGATGTCTTGCAAAGACCCATCAATGAGCCGGATGGAAATTGAGCCTGTCGTTAATGAGACAGGGAAATCTGGTCCAGAGAAGGAAATCTCTTAAAATGACTGTGTCAGCAACCTTGTCTCACTCTCCACTAAAACAGGCCATGCCCTGGCTGCCTGAGGGTGGAGAAATCACGTGGTTCACACTTGTGTCAGCTCTGGTGTTCCGTACAGCACACAGGCAGAGTGGGTGCATGGGAATGTCTATGAAATGAGCTCTGTAGGATGACTATGGATTTCACGAGCTAGAAAGAAGAGGGGGACTGGCTGAAGAGATAGATGGCTCTGTTGGTAAAGCGTTCCCTGTACAAGCATGACCTCCATCCAAGAGCCCATGTAGAGAAGCTGGGTGTGGTGGCCTAAGCCTGTCACCTCAGCACTGGGGAGATGTAAATGGGCAAATCCCTGGGGCTCACTGACCAACCTTGCAAACTACACAAGGTCCAGACAAGTCAGAGTTTAAGCACACACACACACACACACACACACACACACACGCACACACCCAAGATCAGTGGTTCTCGAGGAATATCATAGAACAGGTTTTTTTTTCTGGCCTTCATGTGCATGCATCCACACTTGCATATGCATACATTTGCATACACACATGCAAACCCTGACAGTAACACACACACACAGAAAGAGAGAGAGAGAGAGAGAGAGAGAGAGAGAGAGAGAGAGAGCAAAAGAGAGATGTTAACATGAGATAAAAATCTTGAATCCAGGGGGAACTATCTTGCAGAGTTTCTCATTTCTTCTTTGTATCTCTGCAAACAAGCAACCAGATAGAAGAAAATGGCATTATTAGATTGGAAGCAGATAGTGTTATGAGGAGGTGTCAGCCCTGGCAATTTTAGCATCTTGAGTCTCAGGACTCTGATTTGCATACTGCTCTCCCTGCCCCACAATTGTCTACCCTACTCTTGAGCAAGGATGGACCCACTTGTGACTTTTGGCTTGCCAAGGTATCTTTATTTTTTAACTTGAGGCATAGTTTGCAACATTGGATCCTAACTCATAAGCAGATGCTCCAAGATCCTGTGTAGGTGCATTCAAGAGGTCTAGAGAGAGTTGAGGCACCGAGAACTACACACTACTCCCTGTGAAAGGCACTGCTTTATATCCATCAAGAACTGGCCAGGCTTGCTTGGCTTTATTTTGTGAAATGTGCCATAGATATTTCCTATTTGAAGCTTTAAATGACATACACATAAACACACATGACATTCATTCTTTCATATATTTATATTTTCTTTTGAAATCTCTACTCTTGAACTGCTGAGATGGCTCAGCGGGTGAAAGCATTTTTCACCCAGCTTGATGACCTGAGTTAGATTCTTGGAAGTCACCTGATGTCCTCTGATGTCTGTATAAGTGAGCACCAAGGCGTGTGTACACAAACACAAAACTAAAAAATGTGAGTAAAATATAATATCCTTTCTCACGTTTCTTACTTGCTTGTTTGCCAGATTTTTTCAAAGAGTGGCCCATTAGGGATTGATCTTGGAGAGTCATTTATACTGCTTATGAGAAATACACAATCCAGGCTGGTGAGAAGGTCCAGTGGGTATTGCGGGCAGGCCTGATGAACTAAGTTCAGTCCCCAGATCCCACAAGGTGGCAGGTGATAATTGACTCCTGAGAGTTGTTCTTTGATTCTACATGCATCACACCATGGCATTTGTATGCTTGCCCTTCCCTCATGCAATCAATGAATCAATCAAGAAAATCTCACAACTCTACCTTTGTCTCTTCAAAAGGGGCTCTTTGAGACCTCATTATCAGCAAACTCTGCAGGGAAGTGTGGGGCACACTCAAGTTAGACTTTCTTGAATGACCTTCCACAGGAGTTGGGGATCTCTCTCTTTCTCTTTCTCTCTCTCTCTCTCTCTCTCTCTCTCTCTCTCTCTCTCTCTCCCTCTCTCTCTCATTCTCTTATTCTCTCCTTTTTTAAAAAAAATGCTTAATCATAATTTTTAAAATTTTTATGTAATTTTATTTCATGTGCCTTGGTGTTTTGTCTACAATTGTCTTTGTGAGAGAGTCATGTCCCCAAGAAGTAGAGTTACAGACAGTTGTGAGCTGCCATGTGGGTACTGGGTATTGAACTTGGGTCCTCTGAAAGAGTAGCCAGTGCTATTAAACCAGAGAGCCATCTCTCCAGCCTGAGTATGGAAATTTCTATCTCTGATTCTCACAGCCTAAACAACTCGGGGCTAGCACTCTTGATTTGACTTAAGACATCAGGACCAATGCATATTAAGTCTACATAAATCTTCAGCTTTTGTAGACTTTAACCAATATTTATTTTAGGCTTCTTGGCCAGAAGGCAGAGGGTCATTACTCCTTTACAGAACAGGACCTGAGGGGATCTGCTTTTGTTAGACCATCCTTCAGATGCTCAGCATCCAAAGCAGACCGAAATCTCGCTTTGACGCTCCAGTTGGTCCAGTCCTACCACAGAAAGCCTCACTTGACTCTTGGTTTAAAGTAACCATCTGCTTTGGCTTGTTTAAGAGCTGCTCAGTTTTAGCTCTGAAATTTCTAAACCCTGAAAGTCTCCTTTCTAATAGAGTGATCAACCTTTCTAAGGCCAAGGAGTTTTCTGTTCAAGAATGCTTGTTTATTTGCTGCACTATATTCTGTAAAAAATTAGGGAACTGTCTGTTGACTTGCATTGAATCCTCAGAACTTCCAAGTTAAGTGTCTATGGAAGGAGTCAGAGTTACTTCATAATCTACTGTGCTTTGGTCTCTTGGTTCTTCCTTCAGTAACAGAACGACTGTCTGTTCTCCCCTAGTTATTCAGGAGGCTTACCCCAGGATGCCTTGGAATACTTTGTGTCATTCTCTTAGTCAGAAGCAGCGCTTTTGTGGCTGGGATTGATCTTTAGATTGGTATGAAAACCAAATCTCAAGACAATTTTTGCTCCTCCTGATGGGTGACAATGGTATCCTGCACTTGCAAGGATGTCAACTGGCTCTACATCTATCCCAAACCTTTGTCAAATTCCCTTCTCTGCTCCAGCCCTCTCATATAGATTTTTCTAGTGCTCTTTGTGGAGGTGCCTGACATCAAAGGATTGTTATATTAAGACAAAAGATATTATTTTTTTATAATTATAAAACCTTTTGCCTAACTAATTTATTATTATTTTTATTTAAGAGGGTGTTTTTTTTTTTAAGGTTCTTTTGTGTTCCAAAACAGTGTGTGTATGTGTCTGTATGGGGATATGCACACATGTCTGTGGTTACCCATGAAGGCCAGAAAAGGGTGTAACCCTTGGAGCTGGAGTTATAGGCAGTTGAGAGCTGCTCAGCTGGGTACTGGGACCAGATCTTGCTTTCTCCCACCTACAGAGGGGGTTTAGCTTCCATGAAAGTGTGCACATCAACAGCAGTTGGGATATCATATTGTTTGTCTCATTTTTGGCTTCAAATGGACAATAAAGTTTACAGCGTTTACTTCAGCTCAAGCCAATGGTTAGAGTTTGACCATGAATTCTCTCCAATGGTTCTGTGTTCTGAATGTTTGGTTCCCTGCTGGTTGTACTATATTTGGAGGTGCAGCTTATCTAGAGGAGGTGGACACTGTTGGTACCAATGTCTGTGTATACCTACGAAGGGCAGAAAATGGTATAATATCTCCTGGAGCTCGGGATATAGGAAGTTTGAGGGAAACCTTCCAGTGAAGGTTGTCATCAAAGGTTCTATCTGATCTCCATTCTTTTATTCTCTCTCTGCTTATTGCATACCATCAAGTTAGTAGCCCCTGCCACCACAAGTCTATGTTGCCATAATCTTCTGCTTCATAACCTAAACCAATGGAGCCCAGGACTATGGACTGAGAGCTCTGAAAACATGTGCCAAAATAAACATCTACTTTTTAAAGTTGTTTGCCTCCGGCATTTTATTACAGTAACCAAGTACCAACTTGTAGTTTTCCTTACAATTAAGTCTCCAGTGGCTAAAGGAGATATAAAACTAGTATTATGAGCTAAAATAACTAAAAAATTCTAACTATTCAACCTAACAGCTCCCTTACTCCCCCCTGCCTTTTAAAAAACAAAATCCCAAGCCTCTCTAGAAATATAAACCATGAGGCCATTAGGCTGTGCCTTCACATTCTTACATTTGCCAGATGCTCTGCTCTGGGGTGTTCCATCATGTCTGGGCAGTGTTGTAGGAGAAAGTGCAGGCAATACCTGGCAGCCAGCCTACTTGGCACAGTGCACTTCTAAGTAAGAAGCATAGTGCACCACTCTCCTGAAACCAGAACACTGAATTCTGAAGTAGCATGAGTAGCCTGTAGCTGGCCTGTAGCTGAGTCTGCACCCTTCACACCACCTTTAATGCGCTTCTTCTGCATAGAGACCCTGGTTGGTGTGAGTGCTTTCTATCCAATCCGAGGTAATGTGCTAACCAATCAGAGTTGATTGGCTTTCACTAGATAAGTGGTTGCCTATGTGCAGTAAAGCAGATGCTGTTCCCTGAAACTGTCTCCGGAATGGTTTATCTTCATACCCTTTACTGACCCACAGGCATTGCTGTCTGGTTGAGAGACACCCCAGGAATCACGGCCTGGACCGGTATTGTTCATCCTCCCTGCTGGCCACAGCCTTCTCTGACCATCACACATTTTTTTCCCCATCTGTTTCCTCATTCATGTGCTCTCCATCAAAGTTTCATGGTCTCCTGTTCTCATCCCAGAGGCCACTGGGTTGAGCTCTGTATACACTGCAAGGATCCCATTTTTCTCTTCTAATGGATGACCTTGACTAAAATCATGTATCTTAAGCCTTTCTCCATGAGCTCACATTCATTTTAATTATTTACCATCCTGATGTTAACACACACACACACACACACACACACACACACACACTCACACACACACACCCCCCCACACACACACACAGGACCAGAGGTAAAGAGAACACTGGCCTTGTTCACACCTATTTAATCCCAACTCTTTCTTGAGATTCTAAGATTTTAGAACCCTTTCTCCTGAAGCAGACAGAGGGATTTAAAAAGATTGGAATATTTGTCCCTTCTAATCTAAGGACAAGTATGGAATAACATTTTCAAAAACAAACCAAACCAAACCAAACAAACAAACAAACAAACAAACAAAAAACGGAAAAGGTAGTTGTGGAGATAGTGGGTGAAGCACTTGCCAAGCACACAAACCCAACTTCAGTCTGCAGCAACCATGTAAAATGCCAGGTGTGGTGTCATGTGTTTGTAATCCCAGCATTGGGATGAGATGTTGGGGACAGATGGATCCCTGGGGTTTTTTTTGGCAGGCTTGAGTAACTGTCAAGTCCTAAGCCAGTGAGAGACCCTGGACCAAAAATAAATAAATAAAAAGGTAAACCACTCCTAAGGAATAACATTTGAGGTTGATCTCTGGCACATAGGTGTACCTACACACATGTGAACACACACACACACACACACACACACACACACACACACACACACACACGGGGGGGGGGAGCTATAAGTTATTTCTAGAGGCTAGAGAATTAAGACCTGGACCTATGGTTCAAAGCAGGACTCTCATCCCTTAGAAATAATAGTATGTATAGAATAACAATGACCAAGGGCATGAGGCTAAGGCTTGGTGGACACAAAATGCATCTTCCTGTGTCCTATCAGCCTATATGACTAATTTCATACCCACCACAGCTATGCCTACTGCTTGGGATAGAGTTTCTAATCAAGTATCTAACTTGGCTAGGGTGGCTTAGTGCCAGGACGGTCATGGAAAGAAGGGGTTATAAAGGAGTATAGCCAGGTTCTACAAGGCAGGAAACTGAGTTCAAAGGGAGAGATAAAGTGCTCTCCTGAGATAATGATGCAGGCTTGCTCTCTTCCAGCCATGGAGATGGTGTGAGCACTGTCAACAGATTTGCCCAACCTCCAGGCAAGCATGGGGTAAAGTAGCCTGTGGGGATTTTGTACTGTGGGGATTCTGTACTGTGGGGATTCTGTATCGGAATTTCTGACTCCTATAGGAGAGGGTCATGTTTCCATTCTGAGACAAACTGCTCATTGGCATATCAAACACCTAGTTGTTTTGCTAGTATCAGAATACACTGGTTTCCTGGCTATACTTACAGATTTCTACTTGAACAGTTGAAAGTGATGAATACCAAGAACAAATTAGTGGATTGTCATTCTCAGCCAGAATGAAACCAAACTGCAGCATTGTAACCAATCAAAATGGAAGCTGACTCTGAGTCACTGACACAGCCATCCATCTAGTGTTAACCATCTTGTGCTAACCATCTAGGGAGCAGTTTCACTCATGTGAGGTGCTATCTACTGGTAAGAATTTCAGAAAGAATTACAGGACTGTGGAGCTTGTGGGTTTTTGAGTCTGTATGAGTACTTCCTTGAAACAAGGTTAGCCTTCTTTAAACACTGCATGGCCTGTATAGTGGAACATCTTCATAGTCCCCCTCTACTGCTAAGCAAACATGCAGACAGTGGCATGGAGGGAGAAAGATTCACACCAGACTTGTGCTTGAATTCCCTGGAGAGGGCTTACTGGCAGATGTGCTGACAATCACCTGTTCATGCTCACATGGTATACATCACTGGTTAGTGTGGGCTGCAGCACTCAGGGAGAGCAGGCATCTGTTGGAGACGTTGCTCATTGTGTGGTGAGTGACATGAGACGCCTGAGTTGACAGCTAGCCCACATAGCTGAGGAGCTGTGAAAAGCTGACTTCAGAGTATGCATCCCATCACCACATATGGATTAACATGGCTTCCAAAGGGCTCTTCATCCTTGCTTTCTAACTTCACGTGAAGCATATGAGGAAGGACATAGTAGCAATGAGCAGATGCCTTGGGTTTTCTGAGCAGCCCTCTACCAACCATGTCAGGGCCTCCATAGCTAATATGAAGATTAGTTTAATTGTGTTATATATTTTTTGACATATATATTTCACTATATATATATTGTATAATATATATATATACACACACACACATATATTTAACCATATATATAACCTTGTTTCAAATATATATATATAATCTTAAAAGGGTTACCTGAAATTGGTATTAGGTGGGGAGCCTAATAGTTTCTTTTCCAGGACAGACAGTCCATCCCATCTTCATCCTATGTCCTGCACATACTGCTGGTGGACACCTTTATCACATGTCCTGAACTTCTAGAAGGAATGGAACAATTTGGCCTAGATTCTGACACATGGAGAGAAATTCTTGCCGGAAATGTCCACAGCACAGTTGTTACCAAACAGAAGAAAAATCCTGCAGGCAGTTGAATTTTAGTACTGAGAGCTATAGTAAAATGTCGGTGTCAGCAAGAAAAAGTAACCTGGAAATCAACAGTCTATAAATCCTCAGGAAGCATGGAGATGGTTTAAAAACATTTTAACAGAAACCAAGAGAAAGAGTTGATATCACATAAAAGGAGGGGATGCAGGAAGCAAGTTGTACATGGTTTTAGGAGCACATGTGCTAAGGCCAGTTGAGGTCTGACCTAGGGTGGCAGTGTCCCTCTGTCTCTGAAGCCATTGGGAAGTAGAAACTGGAGGCTCAGAAGTTCAAAGCCAGCCTTGCATACATGGAAAGTTTGAGACAACCCTGTGTGACACTCAACCATGTCTTGAAAAAAATGAAAACCAAGGATTTCAAGGGTTGCTGTAGGGAAAAATGGGCTGGCTGCAAAGTTCCAAAGCTTGATAAAATCATAAGAGAGGCATGCGTAAACACAAAAGGAGCCGAGATAAATCAGCAAAAGAGAAAGGTGCATGGCAAGACCAGGTCCAAGCAAGTGAAGAAACCTGGAGATACCCAAGGTTGATTGAGGGAAAATGTCTACCCCTTGATGGTTGGATTGCGTGTTCACTTTTGAAGTTTTTCTGCAACATGGGAAGATAGTAACCAGGAGCCCTAGGAGTAGAACACAAAAGGTAAACTGAGGTCTCCACTCCAGTTAGGCCTTGGAGCAGGCCAAATAAATAATAATAGAAAGATCTTAAACGAGTGCCCAAAATCCCTTCTTGTATTAGTCAATAGTTCCCTGGAATTCCTTGTCTAGAGGCAGGACCCTGTGAAGTGTTCCTTCTTCCAAGCTAGCATGTTCACTGACACTGCCAATGTGTCAGTTTTACTTATGCTGCCATTACTAGAGAAGAGTATCTCACAGCCTACTTCCTGGGATTCAACTCCTACAGTCTTTCTGCCCCGCTTTCCTCAGCATTCCCTGGGCCATAAAGGAAGGAGCTGTGATGTACACACATACAAGATGGGTCAGTGGCCAGGAGGGGCTGGAGGGAGAAGTGCTATAATTGTATCTCAATTAAGAACAAATTTCAAAAAAAAAAAAAATCCCTCTATGCCAAGTGAATAGAAAATTGATGCTTCATGTCTAGGGAGCTTTTGACTGTGTTTGTTTCTATGTAAGTGTGAGCTGGGGCATGTGTGTGCCAGGGCAAACATGTGGAGATCAGCAGATAGCCTTGGATGTCAGTTCTTGACCCCTCCCCATTTTAGACAGGGTCTCTTGCTTTGCTGTGGTGTATTCTAGCTTAGCTGGCCTGCGAGTTTCTGGAGATTCCCCTCCCTGTCTCCCATCTCATCGCATTAGTGCTGGGCTCTGTTTCTTTGTGGGCTCTGCAGGCTCAAGCTCAAATCTTCAGCTTGGTCAGTGAGCACTTTTATGCCCTGAGCCCTCTCCCCAGCCCCTTCTTTAACTTCTGAGCCAAGCAAAGATGCAGGATGAAGATAGTTAAGAAGCTGAGGACCAAAGCTGCTATGGTACTGAATGGGCACATTCCACCTCCCCACCCCCAAATACACAAAGCAATAGTGATTGTTAGCTGCTCCCTGCCAATGTGATCATGAAGTAGAATCTTTTCAACTGACAGGAGTAGAAAAGTCTTGATGAGAAGTACATGGGGGCATCACCCCATAATTCACCAACATCACACACACACAGATTCCTGACTGTTTAAATGACAAATGATAAGTGACACCCTCAAACAGGCACATACTTAAATATCCTTCTTTAAAAACAAAACAAAACAAAACAAAAACATCTGTTTTAGTTAGGGTTTTACTGCTGTGAACAGATACTATGACCAAAGCAACTCTTAAATAACAACGTTAAATTGGGGCTGGCTTACAGGTTCAGGGGTTTAGTCCATTATCATCAAGGTGGTAGCATGTCATCATCTAGGCAAACATGGTGCAGAAGGGGCTGAGAGTTGTACATCTCATTCCAAAGGCAAACAGAATGCGTTTCAGGCAGGTAGGACAAAGGTCTTAAAGCCCACCCCCCACAGTGACACACTTCCACCAACAAGGCCACACCTCCTAACAGTGCCATTCCCTGGGCCAAGCATATTCAAACCACCACAGCTCCCTATCTTAGATCAGACATGAATTTATTAGTCACACAGAACCACACCAACTGAGCTCAGAACTTGAAACTGTTCTTTATTTAAAGACTTTTTGATCTGGGTTCTTCAGCATTCTTACAGAGGACCCTCCTATACCACTTCTAATGTCTCAGATAAAATTTGTCAGCCTTGAAAGAGACTGTGAGAGATACATGTGTCTGATATGGAGCAGTATCACTGGCTTAAAATGTCACCAATGGAGCTAACATGATAAAGTACACTCACCCAGGGGCAGGAGTGCTGACTCAGTGGTCAAGAGTACACCCTGCTCTTCCAGAGAACCTGAGCACACTTCCCTGCACCGTAGCTGGTGGCTCAGAATTTCGTGTAACCCCAGCTTCAAGGAGCCAATACCTGTGGCATTCAAGGGCATTTTCACGCCATGCATACACACACACACACACACACACACACACACACACACACACACACAGACACACATATTAGTCAGATCCCCATAAATTTTCTAGTGGGTCCCTCCAGATTTTGAGTGACAGGAAGAGTCTTGAAAATAGTAACCATTAGGAAGCAGCGCCCGTGAGGGGAAAGCCTTGGCGTCATTTAACCTGAAGAAGACAAGAATCCCGTTGATTTAATAATGGCCTCCCGCTTGTGGATCGTCACTAGACAGAGGACCATGTCCAGCTGTTTTTCATTTATACTGAAGATGGGGTGGGAGATGCAAAAAAAAAAAAAAAAAAAAAAAAAAAAAAAAAAAAAATACCAGGAGTCTAGTATTGCACCAAGGGAGATTAGGGTGAGAGACGAAGCAGTCTTGGTTGATAGGGTTGCAAAACAGAGATGAACAAACAAATAGAATGTAAAAAGTCCCCCTGCTCTGGAATTCTTAATGTGATCTGTAGAAACAGCTCACTCAGAGGAGTGGTTTTCTTACCTGTATGCTACCAGCAGAGGGATGGTGGAGAGCGGGGACCCTGTAGGCCAAATCTCTCTGGGTGCCATGTTTCCTTCAGGGCAGCAGACAGTCTGTGGCAGGGAGGCCCAGCCAGCGCTGGAGCCTGCTGCTGCCTGTGGAAGGCTGCAGCTGTCTGCTTGTTGGGGTAAGCTGACACTTCCCACCCCTTCCCACACAGAAGGCTCCAGAGTCATTTAGGATCTTTCTAAGTGCCAGCTGCCACCTTGAAACAGGAAAAGTGTTTTAAGCAAACCCTCTGGTGGATGGGGAGGCAGAGAATGCAGAGGCGGTGTTCATAAGACAAGGTCATTAGACACTTCCTAGGGCCACCCGGAGCTATTAGCTCAGCAGGAAGCTTAGCTCTTGCAAAAGAGAGATGGAATTGGGAAGCCCCAATATTACACACCCCTCTCCTTATAAAATAGACTTTGGACAAAGATACAAGTCTTGTTGACTTCCTGATAACCAAGTATCTCCTAATCTTTCTTTTGTTGTTGTTGTTTTATGGGTTTTTTTTAAAATTGTTGTTGTTTTAGCTTGAGTTTTCCCAAGCTGTTTTATTTTCTTTTTACTGAAAACAAATATATGAAGCATGACAATTGGGCCTTGCAGGATGCTGAGAGGCAGGCCCAGAAGATGTGAAAGAGGCAATTCAATTTTATTTTTTAAAAATACAAGTCCAGTACATTGCCCTCCCCCCCCCCAGCCCCCGCCACTGCATGTCCTTACAAAGGGATACTTGCTCAGTGTCTGTTTTAGATATATTTCTTTAGGTGATGAAACATCCCAGAGAACAGAGCTGTATGTGAAGAGATTTGTGTGGAAAGAAGGATTTTGAAAGATTCCTTTTTTTTTTTTTTTTTTTTTTTTAATCGCAACATTCCTTCAAGCAGCCCAACTTCCTATATCAAAGGAGCCAAGATCCACCTAAGGGAGGCTCTGCCTCCCTGACCAGTCTTAGTTTCCATACTGTGATATTTCTGGAAATGCAGTCTTTTCCATACCCTAGGTCTATAGCATGCGTGGTTACTGGTGATGATTATTGATCTCAGAACCCTGGGATGCTGCTGAAGATCATGAGGGTATTTTGAGCCCTGGAATCTGGGCTCGGCCGCATGTTTGGATTAACAACCAGTTAAACCTTGCTAAGGCAATATTTTTCTATGCAGTTAGTTTTTATACTAAACAAGGTTTGTAGTAATTGGATGCCTTACTTGAGCAAAACTGTTTACCAGAAAATAAATCACTCCTGGCACTAAGAAAACACAAGCCGGGGGATTCGCCAGCACAGTTCATCCTGTTTCTTTCTCATAAACTTAGCCCCAAACATGTGTGTGCTCATCTAGGGTGACTTGTGCTTTGAATTGTGGTCTCTTTATTTCCACGTCCGTCCGTTACAGTGCTTACCCAAACATTTCCCTCTGTTTAGCGGCAGCGCTGCTTCTGGTAATGACTTCTACTTGGCCGCTGGGGAGGATCTGCTAGCCTTTAGCAAGCCCTATGGAAAAAGAGAGAGGGAGAGAGGGGGAGAGGAAGACAGAGATGGGAACGAGAAGCACAGAAGGCAGAAGAAGAAGCGTGCCTTTTTATGGCCAAAGTACACAGACACTTGAAAAAATAAAACTGTCTTTATGGAAGGAATTACCACGTGCAATGCATATAGGCCAGGAGAAGAGGAGGAAGGAGAGGAGGAAGAGGAGGAGGAAAAGGATGATGTGGTAGCATCATGCCAGTTTTCCTAACTAGCCATGGATGACAATTAGGAGTCAAAGGGCTTTGAAGGGTATGTGACTGCCTCCTGCAGTTCGGGAGGTGATTGACACCCAAACACGCACTCTAGGTGACACTGCAGTGCCAGATGGGCTGTGCAGCCAGGACACCTGTTCACCTTTGTCCTGGATTGACCTTCCTTCTGCCTTCTTCTCCTTTTGCCTCTGAACAGTTTGATACCTAAGGAAGGATTTTACAGAGCATCAGGCTAGGCTTGGTTGTGAACTGAAGAAGGCACTGAGCTTCCGTTATTGGTCTTGATACCATGGCAGTTTCCACGTCAGAAAGTTACAGGGAATAGAGCCCTATGGGTGGTCCTGCCCCACAAATGGCAAGTTGTTTCTGTTTGTTTTGAGCACCACCGAAGATGGAAACCATCCAAGGTGTTCGTGTATGCTTCGTAAGAATGCTACCAGTGAGCTGCACCTCTAGCCATAGACAGGTACTTGAAGTCAGTCAAAAAGCCACATTGGAAGAAGCCATTCGTGACATAAATGTGAGAGAAACATAGGCAAATACTCAAAAGAGATAAGATTGGGAAACGTTGAAACAAATTCTTGAAGAGAATGAATGGTTTCCCTTTGCTAAATATCGATTTCTCTCAGCTATCCTAACCTGTGACATGACAGGATTAGGGATGTGAGGGTCTTTGGAAAGTGACCAGGTCTTGAAGCATCATGGATGGGAATTCTGCCCTTACAAGACGACCCTGCAGAGAGCAGGCTCATCCACCACAGGATGTAGTAGACACATGTGTAGACGCTATCCATGAGGCAGAAAGTAGTCTCCATCAGTCACTGTGATAGGTAAGTTTCTATTATCAGTAAGACATCCTGTTTGTGGTATTTTGTTATAGCACTCTAAGACACCCATGGATAAGGATTTATTGGCTCTACTTGCTCTCGAGAAAATGCTCACAGCTCTAGTCATTAGGAATGAATCTAGTTGACTTTCCATCAATGGAAAGACCTGGATTACGTCAATTCTACCCAGAAGCCACAACTGTTAGAAAGGGGAAAATGAACAACATAACAATTCAAAAAGCCTTTTATAATTAGCCTATCTTGTAATTTCAGTTTGACCTGAGGTAGTTTGTGATACTTATTATGGGAGTATTTCCCATTAATGTGTGTGTGTGTGTGTTTGACAATAGGGCCAAATCTATGGTTTCAAAGCCTGAGAAAATTTAATCATCAATGGAGTAGGTGCAATTTATTTTCAGTCTGCATTTCCTTTGCTTTAATGACACTCTGTCATTTACCAGAGAGGCTGGGGTCATGAACCCCAAGGGAGTTTCCTCAGTTCACTTGTCTCTAAGATGAAGCCATTCACATGGAACCATGTCCCATGTTGGATTCCAAAGTCAAAACCACTTCCCCCAGCTTCATTTGCCTAGACTGGAAACACCTTGAGACGCAGGACAGAGTACTGAACCAACCGCAATATTTAGCATTTTTCTTCCTAGGTCGTAAGTGAAAGGACTCAGGTGGGCAGCTCAGGGGAGACACTGACGTAAACTGTCAGTGGCTAAAAGTTTATTGAAGAGTTAGCTCCGGGGACTGACAGAAAACAGTATGGGAGGGTTCTGAGGAGAATTGGGCCCCAGTACCACAGGCAGCCAGCGTGGTGGGGACTCTGAGGAGAATCAGGTCAATGAAGCAGAGTGGGAATTGCTTTTTATATTTCTCAAACCTGTGACCTGGCTGTCTCTGACTCCCCAGCAAGTGGCAGAGGAGAAGAGGGAAGAAACGAGAGAGGGGCAGTGAAGGAAGAAAGAAGGGAGAGAAACAAAGAGACTCACACCCCCAAAGATGAAACCAGACTTTGCTTCCTAAAAGTTCCATCCCCTACCCAAAGTGCTACAGTCAGGAGACCAAGGCTTTCCTCATGGGCCTTGAGGGACACTTATCCAGATTGTAATAATCTTTCTTTCTTTCTTTCTTTCTTTCTTTCTTTCTTTCTTTCTTTCTTTCTTTCTTTCTTTCTTTCGGAGAGATCACTATGGCTGACAGGCAGCATCAACCCTCACTGAATAATTAGGGGAGAGAGCCATTGGAAACCACAGTTCTGATTGGCCAGAAACGGTCAGCTACTGACCATGTCTTGTTCTGCAATGAAGTGTTTAGCATATTTGTGGAAAATTCATGTGCTCTTGGAAGCGTTTTTGGATTGTTTTTCCCCAAGAAGCTCACTGCTTAAGATGCTCTTTCATACAGACCTCTTGTCACAGGCCAGTCTGTTTCATTGACTGTTCTATAAGGTTAGGTCTGATCAGCTTTGGGTAATTCTAAGTGAGGTACCCTAAAACAAACCAGAGGGCTGTTGATATAGCACGGAACATATTTCACAACGTTTGTTTGTTTGCCAAAATATTTTGATTGGGACTAATTACACCTCATACGTTTCAAAGCATATGAAAGGTCTTAATGGCCCTAGGGTGAGGTGAGTTTAAGAGGGTGACCCTCTTTTTACTGTAGTCACTCCTGTTTAAACCCATACTGCTTGCTGCTGGGTTGAAATTTCAATTGAATTAAATAACACCCAGTTGGTTTATTTTAAACAAGTCCCTTTCTGTAGGATCTTGAAGAGGAAGAAAGAGAAATGTACATTACTCAACCAGATCATGAAAAAAAAAATGTGCTTTTGATTTTCAGCAAGGCTTTTTTCTTCTAGACTTTTTTTTCACCCCAAAAGTTAATAGTCTGAAAATGGGAAGCTGAGGGAAAGTATGACCAAGTCATAGTTTGCCGGTTTCAGTTCAGTCAGGCGCTTCAGAACTGGAAGGGACTCGGAAACAGTTTTGACCCGTTCTCACTCAGGGATGACACTAGGCCCCTGGGGACATTTGGTCATGTCTAGAGACATGTTTGGCTTTTAGAATCTAGACATTCTAGTAAGAAGAGACCCAGGATGCTGCTGTGCATGGTGCAGGATAGCCCGCACATACATAGAATCAATGAAAAACCTGCACTAGTTACTTTCACAACACCTGACAGGGAAACTGAAGTGGGGGTAAGGTTATTTTGTCCTGAAGGATCAGAGAGATTTCAGCTATGATGCTGAGGAAGATGTGGGTCCAAGAGTGTGAGAAGGTCAGGCCAGCATTAGGAATGGCCCTCAAAGGCCCCCCTATAATCAATCACCCACTTCTAGCCAGCCTCTATTTCCTAAAGACACTCCGGCCTCCCAGCATTGGAGACATGAGCCTGTGGAAGGCACACCGGATTCAAAGGATATTGGCTCCAAATGTCATTTGTGCCAAGGGGGAGAAAGAATATGTTAGACCAGCTCTTCTCTGTGTAAGACCTCCAGAGTTGGCACTAGCTGCACAAGGTCACTCAGACACCTGGTGGCAGGTAGGGGATGGGAACTTTTACCTCTGGCTGCTCTGTACTATGTTTTGTTTTGTGTTTATTTTATTTTATTTATTTATTTATTTATTTATTTATTTATGTTTTTTATCACATTGTGATAAATGCAAGTTTTGATGGCAAAGGAAGGTTTGAGGAATGGAACTGAGAACATTGAAGGTGTCAAGGGTCAGCTGAGGAAGAGCTACCCTAACGGCAGTAGACACACACGTGAACGTGCTACTGCTGGCTTAGCAATTGCATGTGGGTATTTCTAGGGTGGCCGACCCTTCTCCATTTGCCTGGGACTCTCCTAGCGTTAAAACTGAAAGTTTCGTAGTCTGGAAATAGTCTCAGTTATAGGCAAATCAGGATAGGTTCTACAGCACTGTTTCTTTCTTTCACATAAACATCTGAGTACACATTAAATAAACTACAACTGGTTTGGTAAAGTGGATGAAGTTTAGTGGATGTCGCTGTGGGAGTCTTGGTCCATATCTGCTACCTGGAACTATCTGGTACTCTCCACATAGACACTAAAAAGTAGTTTAAGTAGATATGGTTTGAATAAACCACTTTCCATCTGCTGAAACTGTGGGCAAGTTTCATGTGCCCAGATGAGACACCCAGAGGAGGGGGATCTTTAGAAAGGTATTCCTTCCTCGCTTAAGGCAGAAGCTTATGGAGAACAGGAGAGGACAGCATTTTGCCATGGTAGAAATGGTGTGCTTGGCACAGAGTCATGGTTGTAAAACTCCCTGATCTTACTACAGATCAAATCTTTGTGTGTTGGGAAAGTACACTCAGGAGAATAAAAAAAAAAAAAAAAAAAAAAAAGGAAAGCAGTTTATAAAGAAGAAAACCTGTAGGAAAAGGCTTCACGGGGCGGGGGGGACTTCTCCATTGTATCATCCGTTCAGTCATTCGTCCACTCACCCAGCAGAATGCTAAGCACAGTGAGGGGTAGCCTGGGAAGTTGAGTTGGGGTTCTTACCCTTGATGGGTTTGGGGATTGAAGGTCAAAAGAAAGACACTGAAGAAATAAGATTCATTGCTGCTTTCATAATGGAAAACACACTTCTTCTATAGGAAGCCGAAAAGACCAATATTTGAATACATTTCATGTTTCAGTCATAATTCAGGAAATTTAAAGCCCTGCTATCAGTTGGAAATTATAGAGGCATCTAGAATTTCCACTGCATGGAAATCTTTAAGAGAATATTTTAATTTAGTAAAATTTCCATTTTCATCCTTTTATTTATTATTATAATATGATGATAATATTAATATATTAATATAATATACATTAATATAATATATTTTATTTATTTATTTATTTATTTATTTATTTATTTTACAACCAGTAGCACCCAGATACTGAGAAATATCAAGTAAGAGACGCTCCCGATGTTTCTGGAGCTGAGATTGGGTAGCAGTTTCTAACCAGAAGATTTCTTGGTCTGTTTCTTGGTATTGTTAGTTAAATCCCGAGGAGGTATCTGGTTTTGCAAAGGAGGCCAGATGCCCAGGACACATACATATAGTGAGCCTGCTGTACTGCAGGGCTTGTTCTCAACATTCTTTCTGCTTTTAGGAGATAGCCATCCCAGACTCCTCTGCCTGCAGCTCCGAACTGCTCTTGTTAGGTAACTGACAGTGTCTCTACAGAGCTAGACCAAAGATGGCTATGATACCCTGGCCTCCTGCCCATCATCCCATTTTAACTCCTCAGTAATGTATGTAGAGTGGATCCCTTCATTTCCCTGTGATCAGCCATCCTTGCTGAGAGCACAGATGAACTCTCCTCTGGATGCAGATGAATGTAGCTATTCTGCTATCAAAAGCTGATGAAAGTATGGTGGGCACCAGACTGTAGCCATTGGGGCACGAGAGAAAGGGAACCAGGAAACAGATGCTGAGGGAAAAGGAGGAAGGAAGGTGTCCATGTGGTAGGATAAGAACCGGAAGTATGAGGGCCAGACGTTTCCCTCCTCTTTACGTTGATAGTTTCACTAATGGTCAGAAGCAAGGGAGCCATGTTGTTTGTAGATGTAGCCCTCTGCAGGGTTTAATATTAAGCCTTTCTAACAGGAGACAGGGCTGGAAAACCCACTGTAGTAGCTTTCAGAAAGTAACGGTGCTGCTCCCCATTTCCAGATACTTTGAATTAATAACTCTTGGGTAGGACCCAAAAGTTAGCATGTCTGTGGAGCTCTCCAGATCCTGGCAGTCACTGAGAACCACTTTCTAGAATGGCTTCTTCTTCTTCTTCTTCTTCTTCTTCTTCTTCTTCTTCTTCTTCTTCTTCTTCTTCTTCTTCTTCTTCTTCTTTTTATTTAAGAACATTTAATTGTGTGTGCGTGCATGTGTGTAGGCATGCTCAGGTGATTACAATACCCATGAAGACCAGAAGACACCGACATTACCCCTGGAGCTGGAATTTCAGGAAGTTAGAAGCTGCCTGACTTGGGTGCAGGGAACAGAACTCAAGCCCTCTTAACCTCCTAATCCTGTCTTCAGCCCCTACCTCCCCATCTTTATAAATGTTTAGTCATAGAAACATTAGTAACTGTCCCAGGAGCTAGACAGGAAGGGGGGGGTCTAGCACCCCAGTCTCTTGCTCCCTTTGTAATAATTTCTCAGCATACAGTTAGAACCTAAATGCAATGTGCAAGTCCAGGCCAGCTATGAATCCCAGAGAAGATTCAAATCTTCCCCTAATGGACTTTTCAAACAAAGCATCTCCCACAGTGCCTGGCATAGAATAGCACTTAATAAATATTTGCTAAATGAAGGAGGGTGGCACGTGTTTAATTTTCTCCCTCCGCTCCCTCCAGAAGCACTGAAATAACATGTCCCCAGGTGCTAATGTGTGGTGGGATGGCTTTCCCAGCCAATTCCTTGCTTCAATTTTTTTTTTTAACCTTTTTGAGGCTCAACCTGTGTGCCCATGATCGAGTAGATCAGGGGGATTTCCATTAGAGTGATGAAGTAGCAGTTGGCTTTTCAGCTTCAAATTCTTTTGCTGGTTAAAGGGAAATGCTAGCTTGAGCAGGATTGGCTATTTAAATGCAGCCGAATGGGTTTTCAGTAGAAATGGTTGAAAAAAAACCCATCTTTTTATTTTATTTTAATTTTTTCTTTTTGAGGAATTTGTTCCATTCAGTCTTGTGTTTCATTATAAACACTGTTTTGGTTTTTTTTTCCTTTTCTTTTAGCAAAATTATTCTTTATGTCATAAATGTGTGGTGAATGCCCGCCGCCCAACTGTTTCCACACAGACTGTGAGGCCTTGCCAGCTTTTCTGAATGGACAGCCCTCTCTGATGGTGGCTGGACAGAAATGCAGCTGAGCGCTCCCGAAGTCATGCAGAGAATAAGGTCTTGAAAGTATCCATGGTGGTTTAGACTGAAGTTAGCCCAGGGCCTCTGGGTTCTCTCAGTTCTATGGGGGAAGGAGGGGGTGGAGGTTGGCACACAAGGCCCACTTCGTGCTGCTCTGGGGGGTCGGCTCATTTCCTCAAGTCATCTCACATGAAGGAAGGGCTCTGCATCATGTATTCTCAATGGGTAGCAATGTCCCTAAGTGATGAAAATTGATTTTTGGTGCAACGAGTGTGAAGAAAACCTTAGGTGGTACAATGGCTCATCGCCATGGTGTACAGTCATTGTGTCATTAGAATTTCCTGAGTCTTTAGAAAGGCTCATTGGGGACACTGTAGTGGAAACCGAGGCAGAGAAACACTGCTTGGGACAGAGTTATTGATGGACTGAATGGTGGTGAATAGTGATTAGAGGCAGCGGAACAGCTTTGGATGAGTCCTGAGAGACGAGAGACAGACTGCTTGCTATGTTTTACAGCTAGTAAGAGTTCTCTGCCCAGACATTAATCCAGCAGCTGTAACGCCTTGACTTTCCTTTTCACATTCATTATTGACCCAAATGAGCACTTTGATTTGAGATTAAATGACAGACATTGAAACTTGTCAGGCTTGTGGCTGCCCAAGTGTGGAGTGGGAGGACTGTGTCAGAGGAGTGACCTGAAGAGGATGAAGCTGGGGAGTGCCACAGCAAAGCAGAGCAAAGCCCCTAGGCAGGATTGCTCCACCAGCTCCCTCTTACAAAGCATCCATCAGGATGTGAGTCGGCTCCAGCTGTTGTGCTCCCAATTTCTAGATTTGGCTAAGATATGAATCTCAATTTTTCCATTTCAAAACAGGATAAAAATAGGTACTGAAGCCACTTCGTATGTAGGCTCTTATAGATCTAAAATGAAAACGTATGCATGCAAACCTTATAAATGATATTACTAACATTTGTGGTAGTTATTATCCCAATAACTGAAATATTATTAAAGAGATTCCCTATGAAGAATGTGACGTTTAATGTTGATTGTCAACTTGGCAAGATCTACAATCACTAAGAAGTCAAGTCTCTGGGTGTGACTGTGAGGGAGATTCTAGACTCACTTAACTGGTACTAGAAGAGTCATCTTAAATGTGGGTGGTGGCATCCCCTAGGCTGGGGGCCCAGACCAAACAGAGAGGAGAAAAAGAGCTGACCACAAGCATGCAGCATCATGCTCTCTCCAGCTGTGGCTACAGTGTGAACAGCTTCCTCATGACCTCACTGCCCTGCTGCCTTTATCATGATGGACTACACCTTCAAATCGTGAGCCACAATGAACCCTTGCTTTAAATACATTATACTTACTATGTTTTTAATGATGTGTATCTCCTTTGTCTTTGGTTCCCTCTGTCCCACATGCCCTGCACAGGATTTACTTTTTATCTCTTGAAACCCAAGCCAAGTTTCTAAAACCTTCCCTAGCTTCTCTGGCCCACTTGGTTCTCTGACCTTGACCTTCCATTGGAATTCAGTCAACAATTGCTCTGTGTATTTTTCTTCCATCACCAATGTTGCATTTACATATATACATGTGAAAGTGTATTAGCTGAATCTTAGTGTGAGGTGAGACACAAAAGAGGATTTCTGGATAAACAGGGAAAGATGATGTCTCCTAAAACAAGAACAAAGAAATTTCTAAATAGTTCTTTAATCTTATTAGTTGTAAAAATTTGAAAAATGTATCTATTGCCTTTAAGCCTGGATTTATTCATGTATAAGACAATGAAGTTACCAGAGAAATTGAGATTCTCTTTCTGGGTTCCTAGTCCTATTAATAAAAGATTCTAGGAACAAGTTTGGAAGGAAGCACAAGAACAATATTATTAGCTTTTGGGAGAAAAACAGAGCATGCAGCTTCCCAGAAGAGGGGGAATGAAAGGCATGCCTTTTATTTTACTGGGAGGATGACGGGCAGGTTTAGCAATGGAGGCTAGCCGGGAGCCACGCGGAGGAAGTGAAGGGGAATGGGGAGCACTGTTTCCGACAAAGAAACAGATACCCTGGAAGTTTGGGAAAACAAGTCCAGGGTTTCTCTAGTATCTGAAAAAAAAGTGATAGAAAGAAAGAAAATGAAAAATTGTTGTGTTTTTATGAGTCAAGACTATGAAAAGTGAGCCAGATCCAAAGGGTTGCATGATGCTCCAACACAGCTACATGGAAAAGAGGCTTCTGGGAAGGAGAAGTATAGTATCTTATTAGAGGGATAATTATTCCTCCCATTTCCTTGGCATGTCCTCTGGTCCCTAGAGGTGGGCTCCAGGCCCAGCTGGATTGATTCTAAGGGAAGGAAAGTATAATGTGTAATATCTAATCTTTGAAGCAGATCAACATGTCATGTCTCCATCTGAGGAGGTGCAAGTGTCAAAACGGATGTTTAGTTTTCTAGTGTTGCTAGGGAACTGGGAGATGGGGCCAAAGCTAGCCATGGACATGAGGGTTCATCCTCAGAAGTCTCTAGCTACTGTATTCACCCTAAGATGAGACCCCAGACTCATTTTAAAAGTGGATTGGAATGTGGGAACAGAGATAAACCATTTCCATTATGAAAATCCACCAAACTGGGGCCGAAACTGTTCACAGGAAGAGATTAGTGTCTGGACTGTGGCAGAGTTTCTGCCACACCCTTACCTACAGCCTCCACAAAACCCTTTGTGATATTAAAAATAAGAAGAAAACAGACCAGGTTTTAGTAATGTTCCTAGAATCTCTGGCTGAGACAGAACCAAAGATGTTTCCAGTTTCTAGTGGAGAAGATGAGCAATGGGTCCTTGCCCTAAAGTACCCAGTTCATTCCTGTTTTCTGTTCTTGTCCATGATAAACTCTGTTTTCTGGGCTATTAGCAACTGGCTAACTCAGCCTGGTGTATAGTGGGTTCTCAACAAACGGTAACAGTCATTGTCATTGCACTGTTGTCCTGGTTACTTTCCTTAGTACCCACAGAATTGAGCACAATGCCAAGCATGTAATGTGTTTATTCTTTGTAAGATCATGGACAATGATGTTGTCCTCAGTCCTGGAGTGTCCTTCATTGTTCTAGATGTTTCTGTATGACTCAAGGTGCAGGGAATATGTTAGGAAAATATGTTGGAAGAGAAACAGGGAGACCCAGCACAAATACCACATCCAGGCATGTAGCAGGAGCCAACTCATAATATAAACTTCCCACTGAATCCCCTAAGTTAGCCTAAGGTGTCATCCTGTACCAAAGTCAGCCCACTTGAGGCCTGTGATAAACCCGTACTCCAAATAGTGGTTTTCTCCATGCAGCTCAGATTTTAAAAAGAAGAAGTCTTGCCATTCATTTTTCAATTTACAATTTAGAAAGACTAGATTGGTGACATTGACTCCATACATGAGACCAACTGACGGGAAGGAAAATCTGTTCTTGATTTACTGTGCCCCCTTTCTCTGACTACTGATTGAATTCTCTCCAAAACAAGAATTGAGGGGATCTGACAGTTGCCAGGGAGCTGGTGGAGAGGGGGAGTTGAGGAATTTTGTATATGAGTTCAGGTCTCCCAGGTTGTATCTCCTCTTTGGGCATTCATTTTCTGGCAAGTACCCTCACCTAGTTCCACCTTCCCTGGGGAAGGACTTCCCTGGAAGAGGGTAGACTGAGTGCCAGGAGCAAGCGAACATGTGTTCTGTTCAGCATGGGTCCCTGCACAGCTCCTGTCTACCTCCGGGACCCCCACACATTAGGATCTCCCTCCACAAGATCACCTCTTTCTTCTGCAATGCTACCCAAAGGAATTGTCTATAAGGGACCATATTCCTACCAACTAGGCAAGGTGGCAGGGAGAAGGGAAAGTTGCTCAGTTCTTCTTTTGACAATTACATTTATACATTTATCTATAATAGGGATGGTGGGGTGCACAGGCCATAGTGCCCAGGTTAAAACCAAAGGGTAGCTAGAGGAAGTCAGTTCTTTCTTTCTACCTGGTGATGCAGGGATTGTGCCAATAGGCTTGGTGCAAGCATCCTTTCCCACTTACCTGTCTCACAGTCCTCTTACTCACCATCACACTCTTACTGCCCTTCATGTTTTCCCCACCCCTGATTTTATTGAAAATTGATTTTTCCCCTCACATCCTATATCCCTCTACTCTTCCTAGTTTCTCCCCATTTCCCCTCCCATCCAGATCTACTCTGTCTCTTGTGAGAAAACAAACAGGCTTCTAAGAGATAATAATAAACTAAAATGCAATGTGATAAGATGAAACAACTAACACGTTGAAATTTGACAAAACAAAACAAACAGAAAGAGACCAAGAGAAGGCACAAAAATCAGAGACCCACTCATTTACACACTCATGGATCCAGTGAGAACACAAGACTGGAAGCCAAATACATACACAGAGGACCTGGCATGGATTCTTGCAGGGCCTGTGCATGCTGCCTCAGTCTCTGTGAATTCATACGAGCTTTGATCAAGTTGATTCAGTCCCTCCATCCCCTCTGGCTCTTATGTTCTTTCTGCCTCCTCTTTCTCAGGATTTCCTGAGCCCCGAGGAGCAGGATTTGATGGAGACATCCTGCTTACTGTTGAGTGTTCCAAGGTTTCTCACTCTCTTCGTACAATCTGGCTGTGGGTCTCTGTGTTTGTTGATTGTTCAGTTCTTAATGCCATTGTATGAGGCCTCGATCTGTCTGGGCTAGAGCTAAGCCTCCCGGAGGACACAGAGAAAGACTAATAATGATTAAAACAAATAACACCTAAGAGGCAGACACTGCCCTAGGCACCCAGTGTGCATTAACTCACGGTTTCTCATGAACTTCTTGGATACTAAAGTGGCCAGTAAATAAATAGGTTCAGAATGCCCAAGCAGCCTGTCCTTCATGGCATGGCCCCTGAATGCCTCAGCTGGGCAGACACTGCTCCTGTATACTTCAGGAGTTGGCAAGAGACTCTGCTCTTAGACCTTCTGGGATCACTGGGGGCTTACAGCTCATTCATTGGAATGAGCACAGAAGCACCTGAGACAACTGGTTATGAAGTGGGATCTTGAATTCAAATTCTGATTCTGCTGTTAACTCTTTCTTCAATGTCACACATCTAGATCTTTCCCCAGATGGAAAGAATGTGTGACGGTTAGCTTTAATTGTTAACTCAACACAACCTAAAGTCACCTGGAAAGAGAGTCTCAAGACAGGCTTGCCTTCCTTCACTGTGTTGGCCTGTGTATGGGCATGTGTATGGGGAATTGTCTTAATTAAGGTAACTGATATGAGAAGGCCCAGCCTACTGTGGGCAGCACCATTCCCTAGTCAGGAGGTCTTGAACTGTATTAGAGAAATTGATCCAAGCACAAGAAAGACGTCAAGCAATCATACAAACAAGCCTGTCTGCACTCATTTCTCTCTTGACTTCCCTAATGGTAAACTGTAACCTGGAATTGTAAACTAAAATAAACCCTTTCTCCTCTAAGTTGGTTTAAAAACAACTAATTAATTAATTAATTTGTTTGTTTGTTTGTTTGTTTATGAGTACATGTCATTGCAAGACAGAGGACAACTTTCTGGGGTCACTTCTCTTCTTTCCACCATGTGAGTCCTGGGATTGAATTTGGGTGGCCTGGCTTGGCAGTAAGCACCTTTACCACTGAGCCCTCTCTCTGGCCCCTCAAAAGGCTTTTTGTCAGGATGTTTTAGTCACAGCAGCAAAACTGAAACTCGGATATAGAAGAACACAAAAATCTCTTCAACGTTTTCCCCGTCGACTTATTTTTATCAGTAGGTAACTAGATTTGTTTATATGGATAACATGAGAGTTCTTCAGCATCGCACCAAATTCAGGAGTCCAGCAGGCCTGCCTATTCATGTGGGATGCTATGACGAAGTAGGTTTCGAGGAAGAAAGCTGGTGCAACATTCACAAGCTTGAAGTTGGAAGAAAACCAACTGTTTCTCAGCATCTCCCCACTCAGCCCTTGAAATTCTCTACAAGGCCTCCTGTGCTCAAATGAAAAGCACAAGTTAGAAAATTATCAAACACACAAGGAAGAAGACTGGCATAAGACTTGTTAGTACCAAGGGCCAACTAACTTGGAGATGTTTGGGGCCTTATTCCACCACAGAACCAAGACAGATGCACGTCAGTGTCCACATTGGTACATTCAAACCACCAGGAAAGGGTTAATCACTTAGGGTACGGGAAAACTTTCTCAAGCTTTGATACCTGACTGAGCAGGCTTTTTCAGGCCCAGAAGCTACCGTAGAGTTTTGCTTCTCTGTTCCTGTATGAGGAAGAGACTCAAAATATAATTGCTGAAAGCCACAGCCATTTTATTGCATCCCATGATGCTGTGGGTTTAACTGAGCACAGCTGGAAGGTTCTTCTGCCCCCAAAAGATGTTGGCGGGGACATAGTCATGGGGGCTCAGCTGGACTGGAACATCTGAAGACAGATCCCTCACGTGCCTGGCAGTAAACAGTGGCAGTCGTCTCAAAACCCACGTGGGCTGCCACTCGGAGTCTCTGCATGTGGCCTTTCCATGTGACTTGGGATTTTTCACCACATGACTGCTACATTCTGAGAGAGTAAATGCCTCCAAAATGGGAGTTCCGAGAGAGAGAGAGAGAGAGAGAGAGAGAGAGAGAGAGAGAGAGAGAGAGAGAGAGAGAGGAAGCTGACAGAGCTTCAAAAGGCTACGCCAAGACCTGTAGAGCATCTACCCGTGGTGGCTCATTTGATCTGCAGTTTCAGTGCCAACCAAGCTCCCTGAGAATGGAGACGAAACTTGACCTCTCCATGAGGAAGTGATAGTGAAGTCAAGGCTGTATTTAACCCACCACCCTACATCTCCATGACCGCTGTTCTTTGAAGCATCTGGAAAGCTGCATCTTTACAAACTCTCATCTACTTCCCATCATCCTCCATGCATTTTCAAAAAATCTTGGGACATATAGCTTCATTAGACTCTCCTTTCTCAACACATTTTGTCTTGTCAAACTCAAGTCACATGATGCCTCTCTTCTGCTCAAGGTTCCTATGGACTCCTGTCTCACTGCAAGGTAAAGACAAACACCCAACAGCCATATCCTGCCTGGTTGCACTTCTCTCAGTTACTGTGTTCCTCCTGGGATCTCTGCCCAGTGCTCAATTATCCCTATGTTTTAAGTTTGCTGTGTTCATCCTCACCTCAGGACCTTTGCACCAGCTGTCCACACAATATCAGATGCTTTTTCCCCAAATTCACACTTGCACCACTCACCCCTTGACCTCTTGTGGGTCTGCCTCAGCAGCAGCCTTTCAAAAACTCTCTCTGCTGGCTCCCTTCCTCACTCATTTGCTTTACTTTGTCACCAAAGTATCCTTAGAAATCCTGTATCTTGGGCTCATTTACGATTGATTCACTTCCCCCAGTGGAGGTCTAGAGAGAGAAAGATGTTTTTCTGCTCTGTCTACCACTGTGCCTCCAGGCTCTGCAACGGTGTCTGGTCCTTACCGATGGCCCAGAAATAAAATGTTAATGAAAACAAAGCCAGTGAATTCATTCATTAGTCAAGTGAGTGTTGTGTTCTCAGCTTCACAGATGAATAAACAGAGAGGCCCAGGAGGTTCTGTGGCTTGTCTGGGGTCACAGAGCTGGTACTAGAGGCTCCGTTAGAACCCAGATGCCAGGACCAGCAGCTGTGGGTCTTTGGGGTGCATTGACCCATTTCATGAAGGCACTCAGCCGGCCCTGATGTGGGCTTTAGGCAGGCTCCATGCTCAGCTGCTCAGGCCTCCCCTGCAGTGAAGAGGGTCCCGGTAGCTGTCATTTTCTGGACTGAGAAATATGATTCTTGCTGCTAGGTGCAGAGCAATAGTAATTATGAGAGTCTGGAGGGAAGTGAGAACCAAGAGCAGAAGGGACAGTTAACAACTACATTGACATACAAATTATTATTTTTGGTAACACACAGCATTTCCTCTGTGGAGTCACAGATGCAGAACACATCCATTTCAGACCTACTTTTTTTTTTTTTTTTTTTTTTTTTTTTTTTTTTTAAAGCCACCTAGCCTGAACTCTATTAATGTTTCCCAGAAGCAGGCAGAGATGAGAAGAGACACTGGTGGAGGCAGGTGAGGATATGAGAGTAGACCTACAAATCCCCGTTTCCTCGTCCAGCACCTTCCTAAAGTTACAGAGATAACACTGGGAAGTCTAAGAATCTCCTGAGAGGCAGATGGTGTTGGAGCTGCCTGAGTCTGCTTTGCAGGAAAGATCTGGAGAGACGTGAGGATGGGAGGAGGAACCTGTCTTCTCATCTTTTCCAACCTCACTCCCATAGCAGGAGCTATCTGTCTATCTGCCAGTCCCTGAACTACAATAGCCCAGACTTGGGCATTCCCACTAGTGGGGAGCTTGCGTCTCACTGTGCAGTGTGTTTTTTCTGAGTATTCTGTTTGTGTGATGCCAGGGTGCCGTAAGCCCCACCTGTCAGTTCTGGTCTCTTTTTGAGAGAGACAGGCTGTGCCAACTCTGTCAGTATCGCATGAACTCTCTTGCCTGCAACCAAACAAGTTGACATGGCTTTCTAGCTCTAAAAGTCCCAGTATAGTGATGTTTGGAGTAGGAGTTCTCCTAAAGTCTTCCGTGTGTGTGTGTGTGTGTGTGTGTGTGTGTGTGTGTGTGTGTGTGTGCTAGCTTTATACTATAGGGCCTTCTTTCAGAGTCAAGTGACCTAGCATAATGTCCAGGCTGTCTCATCCTCCTATATGACACCGGATGAAGGGACTCTGGCCAGCTTGAACATGACAAACATGGCTCTGGCAGGCCTTACCCTTCTCCCCCATTCCCTCTGCCTTGCTAAAAAAAAAACCACTAGATTACATTTCTAGAGCTAGCTAGCAAGGTCTATTCCCTTATTTGGCCACTTCCTCCTTCTGAGGTTGATACCAAGGTCCAGCTTTCAAAGTACTAAAGCCCCTTTGGCTTTAATACCAAAAGCTTTGGCTTTTAATACCTTTGGCTTTTCGATCAAGAGCCCCTTTGGCTCTCCTAATTAATATGCCCAATTAAAACTGAACACCTCACCCTAACACAGGGCTTCCTGTTTACCCTTATAAACCCTAACTTTCCTATGCCTCCTCTCTGTACAGAGGCAGTCCTTTGTCCTCCCTCTCCCTGGTTCCCTTCTCTTTTTCCCTTACCCTCCATCTCCTGCCTTTGTCTCTTATTCCCTGCCCTTTGACCTTCTGGGCCAAATAAATCTCCTGATGGGTTTGTTTTGAGGACTTCATACATTACTGCCCACTAAGTGTCAGCGCAGGGTGTACCTAGCAGGTAGCCTGTGACTGGCTTGTGGGACATTCTTTATTAACCATCGGTGTCTGTAGGGAGACAATCATTCTGCTGCTTGCTGACTGGAGCAGCAAGAGAATCTTAGGGAGATGTTGCAACCATCGTGGTCGGATGCCTTCCTTCCACTCTCTTCCACTTTCCACCCCTCTTTCCCTAGAGGTCTTGTCCCAGGAGACTGTTCTCCAAATGGACAATCACCTCTGTGAGGTAGTTGTGCCTGGGAGTACTGCACTTTCATAAAGGACCAGAGACATCCCAAAGTCTTCAAATTCTGAAGTGGTGTCTAAGGTCCAAGGGTGACATCTCAGTGTGGTGGGTGGAGCTGTGGGTCAAAGATCAAAGTCCTGGCAGCAATCCTTACAATGCATTCTGCACTCACCACCAGGATTATGGGTTGGGTGTCTCAGTGGACAGGTGTCTTCTTGCAGATGGTGTGTGTGTGTGAGTGTGTGTGAGTGTGTGTGAGTGTGTGTGTGTGTGTGTGTGTGTATGTGTGTGTGTGTACAGATACACAGGTGAGGAGGACAGAAGTTGATGTCAAGTGTCCTCTTCAGTGGCTCTTTACAGTACTGTCTGGCTAGGGAGCCCCAGGGAGCCACTGGTCTCTACTTACCTGGTGCTGGGATTACAGGACCTTGTCACAATGCCCATTTTATTTTGTTTGACTTTTTATTTGATTCTTTGTGAACTTCCCATCATGCACCCCAATCTCACTCATCTCCCTGTTCCTTTATACCTGTCCTCCATCCTATTAATCTCTTCCCAAAAAGAAAAAACAAAAACAAAAAGCAAAGATTTTGTCGTGGAAGCTGTAGTGTGTCACAGTGTGTCCCTAAGTATACCCCTTTGTCCATGCTTCCTGCAAATATTGCAATGAGTCATTGCCGTGGTTCAAATCTCTGGCTTCTGCTACACTATCAATTTTGGATCCTCACTGGGACACCTGTCGGATATCCTGTTGTTGCCCTGTGTCATGGAGAGCCTGCAGCTTCAGATCTGTAGGACAGGCCCCTTCATGTCTTCTAGCAGTTCACAAATGGGCTAGATGTTGGGGTGGGTCAACTCAAAGCCCTGGTTCTGGACCCAGGGGTGTAGCTAAGCTGGTCAGCCCACCAGCTCTTCTGTGCTCACAGCACCAGGGCAAGCTTGCCAGTACTACCCCATCTAGCTTACCCAATGCTGCAGCTAGCAAGGGGAAGAGCCAGCTTTCCTGCTATCTTGTCCTTGAGGCTGACTCACCATCATCCTCGACACCAGTTCTACTGTGCTTCCCAGATGAGGTGCAGGGCCTGCCTTCCTAAGTGCTAAAGCTGGTGAGGGGCTGGGACAGCTCTCCTGCTCTCATGACCCTGGGGCCAGTTCTTCAGTCTGCTGCAGGTGGCAGGGGGGATGTTGGGGAGGGCATCTCTTCCTTGTCCACACTGCTGCCCAGCAGACAAGTGGGTAGGCCAGCTCTGCCATGCTCGAGCTCTCTGACCTTGCTCACTTGCAACCTTGACAACCAGAGTAAGGGCAGCTCTGGACAGCCCTCAGACATCAACATGGCCCCAGGAGGCAGCCCAGACTAGGATTGTTCACTTGGCCTTTGTGGTAACAGACCCTGTCACTGCTGCTGGGCCACAGTCCCAGACATGACCTCCTCATGGCCTTAGGTGTTAACACTGGCTACTTACACCAAGCTTTTTCTCATTACCCCCGAGTCTCCAATTCCACCTCTCTTCGTTATGCACACATCCTTCTGCTCATCTTTCTCTTTCATCTCTTCACAACTTACTTGACCATATCAGTGGCACCTAAGGCCTCAGGATACCTGGAGTCCTTTTAAGAGTGATATGTCCTGGCTGGGCCATGTGGCACGGGGCAGGAGTGTTCCTCATGAACTCATAGGCAGTACCTGTAGGTTTGCCACTGTAAAGAAAGGGCACCAGGCTTGAGAACATCTGCCCTCAGTGGAGGACCACACGCTGGCCCTTGAGTCAGCACTGCACTGCAAGTACATAAGTAGTATATGTTTGAATAGAGAAGAAAATATAGTTCCATCTAGACCGATAAGCATGACAGGTGAACCTGTCACAAAGCACAGGAGGGGAATGGAGAGAAAGACATTGATACATTTAATATATTGAAAGAGTCTATTGTATCCTGAGATCTGTTTTGCAGATAAAAGAATCAAGATAACTTGAGACCACTTGCTTTGGGGGATGTTAAGTTAGAGGAGAAACCCCAGGAAGCTAGAGAGTTAGCTCTATCTTTTGTGCCCTCTGAACAGTATGAATTATGCTAATGATGTCTACCTCAAAAGTTATGGTAGCAATTTTTCAGGGTAATAAACAGAATGTACCCAGCATAGTGTGAGATCCCTTAGAGCAACAGTTCTCAACCTGTGGGCCACTACCCTTTCGGGGGTCAAACGACTCTTTCATGGGGGTCACATCTCAGATATCCTGCATCTCAGATATGTACTTTGTTATTCATAACAATAGCAAAATTACAGTTGTTGAAACAGCAACAAAAATAATATTACAGTTGAGGTCACCATAACATGAAGAACTGTCTTAAGTAGTTGCAGCATTCAGCAACGTTAAGAACCCTTAGAGGCCAGGTTATAGGACCAATGCCGAAAGAAGGTAGCTCGGGCAGGTCATCCTGTCTAGTCTGCTTAATTTGAGACAGTTTTTTTGGTTTTGTTTTGTTTTTACTACTTCTTTTTTCTGTCTCCTTTTCTTTCTCATTCCAATCTTCACAAGGCATATTGTCATTAAATCATACTTTTTAAAAGTATGCTAGGAAAAGGAATATGCTACCTTCTGATGTAGCCACCTGTGGCTTTTTATCCAGACCCCAGAGCCCCAGCTCTTGTGACAGTTTCCTGGATGCTTTTCCACTCCCCATAGATAAGATGTCCCCAATGACAGGACAAATGGGGCTCCTGGTCCAAGCACATTACCATCCCTCTGTGGCTAAGTGACATCATCCTGCCATATTCTTTATGGCTGGATGTAGGTACCTGAGTGTTGAATACTGATATCAACCTAATGTGATCTAGAATCACCTCTGAGACAATCTTCTGAGTGTGTCTGTGGGTCAGTTTCTAAATTGGGCTAACTTACACCAGAAGACACATTCTAAGTGTGCATGGCACCATTCTGTGGTTGGGGTCCTGGACGTAATAAAAAGTAGAAAGCAATCTGGGTACCAGCGTTCATCTCTGCGGCTATCATGTGATCAGCTGCCTCACACTTCTGGCCACTATGACTTTCACTACCACGAGGCTGTCCATCAAACTATGAGACATAGAAAACCTTCCCTTCTTTAAGTTGCTTTTGTCTGAGCAAGAAGAAAAATTAATTATATTTGGAAAGTTACCGCATCTATCACCAAGCAGAGGGTAATTTAAAGCAATCCCTTCTGGTTTGGGATAATTGAAAACTATTCTGTCTTCTATAAACAACCTTCAGACAATTTATCAAGTCTTTCTTCCCTGACTGAAAGGCCAGCCTCAATTCAAATTACCTCTGACCTCCAGAATAACTAGCAAATCTCCACCATAGAAAACACCAGGTGGCTCTGTCTCTGGCCCATCAGCATCTTGTCCCCAGACATGGTTGCTTCCAAGGCAGGTGTCATGAGAGACACCTGTGATACAGTATGTCTCTTGCTTTCATCCCAGAGGGATTAGATACACATCTGCAGTCTTTGTGCCCTGGTTAAACCAAGGATTTCTAACGTCTAATTTTCATCCAGAACAAACTGAAGTTAGTATTGGAGGTTTGCCCTCTGGGTGGGCACAAGGAGGGAACCCTTGGAGACAATGTTCTCAACTTTGCTCGTGTCAGAACCATCGAGTCCTTGTGGAAAACCAGACTGCTGATTCTCAGCCCAGCAGGCTCTCTGGCTGTATTTTCTTGTGTTGTGGTTTGCATCTTTTAAGTTTCTAAAACATTAAAATGGAACTATGCTATTTTCTCACCTTTTTTGCTTCTTTCAATCCCACCTGTGTATCCCACTCTTTGCTCCCTCTAAAATTCATGGTCCCCTTTTCTTTGTTATTGACACACACACACACACACACACACACACACACACACACCCTGCCAGGTGTGTTTACAGTATTATTTCAGGACTGATCACTTCGTTCTGAGTAATCAATAAGGGGCTCATTCCTGGGGAAGACTAATTCTCCCCTCTCAACATTCCTTGGTTGCCCGTAGTTCTTGGTTTAGGGGTGTGCCTCATGAGATTTCCCCTTCACTTTAGTATGTTGATGGAGTTGTTCAGGGCTTGTATGGGCAGCCATATTGTCAGGGCATCATGGTTAAAGCTCCCTTGTCATTTTTAGAAGAAACAATTACACAGCAGGCTTCCTGGTCCCCTGATTCTCACACCCTCTCTGCCTCTTCTTCCACGATAGTTATGTTGTAGATGTGTCTATTAGGGCTGGGAACCCTACAATCAGTTGTTCTCTGAATTTTAACCAGTTGTGGTTTTCCGAAATGGTCTCCATCAGCTATAAAGAGAAGCTTCTTTGAGGAGAGTGAGAGCTGCAGTTGCCTGTGGGCCTAAGGCTAAGTATTTAGAATCAATTAGGAATCATGTTGCTTTAGAAGGTTCTCTCCTAAGACCTATATTTCTTGTGGTGGATTGGGTTGATGTCAATGGTCCTCGACCTTCCTAATGCTGTGACCCTTTTTACACAGTTCCTCATGTAGTGGCGACCCCCAAAGATAAAATTATTTTTGTTGCTATTTTATAACTGTAATTTTGACACTGTTATAAATCATAGTGTAAATATCTGATATACAGGATATCTGATATGCAACCCTAGTGAAAAATTTGTTTAATCCCTTAAAGGAGTCACAACCCACAGAGACTCACTGGTCTTGGAGATTTTAAACCAGTGCCTGCCGCGGAATCCAAGCTGTGGGTTTTGTTAGCCAAGATTTACCTTGGAAGGGAAAATAGAATAAAAAATATGACATAGTAAGTTTGGAACACATGGTACCCTTAAAAGAGACCTTTTTACAGTGCTACCTGGGGACCAAGCACAGGAAGACAGCCTGGAGGTTTTCAAGTACCCAGGAACTCCACTGCTCCCACTCTCTGTTGCTAAATTTAAGGGTTGGAAAAGTGGAGACAGAATTCGAAGAACTGAAATAGCTCAGCCTCGCTTCTCTCTCCAAGTATTTTGGGTGCAGCATAGCGTCTGATATTATAGGAATAATGACATAAGTAACTGGACCTCTTCAACGACCTTAAGGTGAGAGGCCAAGTCCATCCAACACCAAATAAGGAAACATTGCAGACTCTTAAGGTCTGACATACACAGGGCTGCTGCAGAGACATGCCATAGGAGTGACTTCTGGAGTGATGGGCTTGACAGAAGGTTGGATAATACTTAACGCTTGTCCCATTGTTCACCACTAGAGCCTTGGAGAAGATCCATGTTATGTGTCAATAACGAACAGTCCACCTGAGGATATGAAGCACTATAGAGCGAGTACAGGGATGCTCCCCACCCTGTAGAAGGCCCTGTACCTGTTCCCAGATGTTGCTCCTGGAGACAAGAGAACTGAGATATGAGACTGCCTAGCTAATATGGAAAGATTCTGAGGGGTTTATGAGGGAAGGGAGTTTAGGGCCCCATTCACCCAGTAAAAAACACTAAGCCTATCACCCCCATATCCTTCTAATAAGAATAATTTCTTATGAAGCAGAGACAAGAGCCCAGGTCATGGTTTCTTCTACTTTCCCATCTAACAGACAAAGCATTTTTTATTTTCAGATCTTTACCTCTGTGGGGCTGGGTGAGCAATTGTGCTAGCTTATTGTGTTACCCAGGAGACTAGGAATGTGTTTGCAGGACACTGTCCTTCCTCTCTACCTTGAATACTGCTTTATTCCCCAAAGCAGAGCAGTTCCAAACTGCTAGAAAGCCTGCACTACTCTGTGTTCCGAGGATGAAGGATCAGAGAAACTAGGGGTCTCCTGTAGGATGCTTGTCCATTAGAAGTCATCAGGGACCCCCAGTCGTAGAGGACAGAGAGAGAAGAAAGATATTCCCTCCTGACATAATGCAAAGAAAGATTACCTAAGAGGCCTTTCTGATTAGTTTACACATCACATCCTCCTTTCTCCTGCACGCACAGTTGATTTCTCATGCTACTATAGGGAATGCATAGAACAATGTGCATAGAACAATAGCATCCTATTTGCTCTCCAACTATGATCTATGCGTTCTACTGGTCTCACAAGCTTGCAATGGAATGGCTTTAGGCCTTAGGAAGCTTTCCACATTTTAGTGCCAATGTGACTTCAAAACTGTGTCCCTTTTTTCTTCTCATACAGAACAGTGGTGGCTTCCTGAGGTCATGGTAGACCTACCTATTCAACCCTCGGGGTCAACTTAGAGTCATCTCCTCACCTAGCTCTAATAATGACTTCCCTGACAAATTCCTCATGATCCCCATGGTGAAGATCTGGACCCACGCTGTGGAAAATGGTCTCATCTTCATATTCATACTTTTTTTTAATGTGGAAGTTTAGTTCTCATCAATGCCTACTCCAAATTATCACCTTGCTGTGGTTTTTATATGCTTGGCACAGGGAGTGGCACTATTAGTGGAGGTGTGACCTTGTTGGAGTACGTATGTCACTCTGGCCTTTAATACCCTTGTCTTTGCTGCCTGGAAGCTAGTTTTCCCCTAGTGGCCTTCAGATGAAGATGTAGAACTCTCATGTAGAGCCATGCCTGCCTCGATGCTGCCATGTTCTTGCCTTGATAATAATGGAGTGAACCTCTGAATCTGTAAGCCAGGCTCAATTAAATGTTGTCCTTATAAGAGTTGCCCTGGTCATGGTGTCTCTTCACAGCAGTAAAACCCTAACACACTCCTCAAATCCTAAAAAAATAATTGGTCATGCATGTTGGGAGGAAGACTGGAATTCTTTTTGCTCTCTCTGTAGAAAAGATTGAAAGATAGATGAGCGGTTGAGAGTGAACACTTACTTCTTGTACAGAAGACCAGAGTTCAGGTTCCATCACCCACATGGTGGCTCACAACTGCCTGTAGTACCAGCTCCAGATCTGATGCCTTCTTCTGGACTGTTTGAAACCTGTGTACACACACACACACACACACACACACACACACACACACACTACAGAAACAAACTTTCAAAAATTAAAATAATTAACTAAATGTTAATACTTAAAAAGACTTAGAGTAGTAGTAGTGCATCAAGAATAATATGTAAACAGAAATTTAGAGTAAAACCAGCAGCTGTGCCAGAATCAATCGATAAATTAATTTAACTTTGTGATGTTTGTTGTACACGGTGACTTTTAAAAATTTAGGTGGCTGGGCGGTGGTGGCCCATGCCTTTAATCCCAGCACTTGGGAGGCAGAGGCAGGAGGATTTCTGAGTTCAAGGCCAGCCTGGTCTACAGAGTGAGTTCCAGGACAGCCAGGGCTACACAGAGAAACCCTGTCTCGAAAAACAAAAAAAACAAAACAAAAAAAAAATTAGGTAATGTATTAAGCTTTCTTTTCTCACTCTAAATAAAAACTATGTTGCTCATACTTTCTACTGTAATAAAAGTAAGTTTTTGTTCGTGCATGTACCTAACTTTTTTCTTAAAATCAAATTTTAGTAGCCCCAGATTTACATAACTTCATTTTCCCTGGGCATGAGTTTGCATAGTTGGAACTCTGTTGCCAACTATGGTCATTTGAGATACCAGATGAAGAGAGATGTACTTCAGTATCATCCACTCCTCCTTGTCCCCATTACACAGCATACACACATACATATACAGCCCATGTATACACACATGCAACATACATACATATACACATACACACAGTATGCACACAACACACACATAGCACACACACAAAGCACACACACAACACAATTCATGTATACAAAAACATACACACAACACACATATACATACACATAAACATACAACATGCATGCATACATAAATATATGTTCATATTCAACACACATGCACACATACACAAACACATACACACAATGCATACACACACATATATATGCATAGCACACATGCACACACATACAACATACACATGCACACAAAACACTGTCATATATATATATGTACAACATACACGCACACGTACATATGCACAGACATACACATAACACAATGCACACACAACACACATAAACATACAACATATATCCTCTTACACATATACACACAAATATATACATACATATAAACATGTATACATACATATACACAGATCACACATATACACACAAGACATACATACACATAAACACATATATACACAGAACACACATAAATACATATAAACACATATACACACATACACACTTAATGTACAACACACACATATAACACAGATACATATATACAAACACACACACATACATAACATACAAATATACATACACCACCTACACATACATACAGACACAAAATATACACACAACACACACACAAAACATACAAACACACACACACATATATATGCACAACACACACATACAACAGACATATATACAGAACATACATAAACATGTGACACATATACACAACACAACACACACATGAAATAAATTTAAAATCTTCTAGAGCCCGTTAGCTGTCTAGCCACAGGTTCTTGACTTCACTAACAGTGCCAGGTATGGGGTTTATCTTGTGGAGCAGGCCATAAAGTAGAGACTGAGGAATACCCAACCTGATAAGGATATCTACCCCACACACCCCTCCCCAAGGCTCCCAGATCATTGCTGAAGAAAGAGGTAAACAGATTTTAAGAGTTATTGGTCATAGATAACTACAAACATTTCCTGCACCCCTCCACCCTGACATGACAGAGTGGTTACATATATGAACTCACAGCAATTTGACAGTGGGTATAGGACCTGAGCAAGCTCAAGCCAGACAAAATCCCATTGTGGAATGGGGAGAGAGGAATCACTTTCCACCCCTAGTTAAGGAGCTATGGGCAGCTGAAGGTTTCTGGGAGAGAGTTATTTTTCTTTCAAGGTACAATCCCTGATGGGTTGACCATACTCCAGTTCACATGGCAAACAGTGTATGGGCAGCACACATTGGAGTTAATGGGGATGGGCAGCAAAGAGTTGGGTAGGTAGGGGAGGGACAGGTGGATACATATGATCACATCATATTGTCTGAAATTCTCAAAGTACTAAGAGTAAGAGAAAGAAAACCTCAGCAGACATCACTGGATTGTAGCGAGACAGAAATATGTCAAGTCCTTTAAACGCCGATGAAGGAGAAGAGACTGGGTATGGAGCTTCCTAAAGCCGACTACTGCATGGTGAGCCAATGGTCTCTGGTAGCTGCCTTCTGATCCTTGAAATGGCTTTTCAGATGGTTTTCTGAACAGAGCTGGAAGGACAGAGCCTAGTGGTCCCTGAAATGTTCTGTCCAGCTGTTATTTAATAAAGAAATCTCTGGTGTAGTCATCAGTTTTCTCATGTGCTTGGTTATCAAAAAGCCACAGGAAACTGAATTTCAGCTCTGCCTAAAGGCAAACTGATTCCAAATGCTGGGCCTGCCAGGGAGAGGACCAGAGCTCGTGGGCTAACACCAACAACTCAAGCTACGGTTTCTCTGAAAGTCAGCCTTTCTTTTAATTTCCTTTAATTGTAACACATCCCAGAATATATTAAAAATAAACAATGCTATCTCTGCTTTTTGGAACATACCATTGAGCTTGTAAAACAGGAGTTAGTTGGTTTTTTTTTTTTTTTTTCTCCTCATTTACCAAACTTGGTAGTGTAGCTAATTGGCCCTTCCTGCACTCTGGCAATTGGGATACCATGCTTAGTGGTTTGTCACGGGGCACTGGATCTTTCAAGTTCATGATTTGTCACTTGGGTCTATGTGGCAGAAGAAGTGGATTACAAGAAACACATGTTTAAGAAATTTAGGAAGGAGCGAGGAAGTGGCTACGATCATTGGCTAATTGGTTCGTCAGGCCAAAGTTGCCTTTCGGCGCTCACCACAACACCATCGCCAAGTCCTAAGTAGTGGTGACCCGCCTTGAGGTTGCCTTGTGGATGACTGTAAGAAATGTCTGGTTTGGGAAGGCTAGGGTTTCTCTCTCCTTATTTGTACCCAACTCCTCATCCCATCCCTGCCCCTTTGGTTACCCAGGATCTTATTGAAAAAAGAAATCTCAAACCAGAGAGAAAACTGTTTCCAGGATCCATGGTGAGCTTGTCGGTTAAGAATCGGGTTACTGTGGCCAGTGGCTCTTGAGCTCATTTGGAAGAGAACCCAAGTTGCTTTGGTGAGCTCCCAGCATATTTTGCCCAAATTACCCATCTAGTATTGATTTACCAGAAAGGACAAGGTAGGGATGAACTAAAGACATGGGTTTAAAAAAAAAAAAATGGGCAGGAGATGTATGCCTTGGCCATCCCCTGTAATTAAATCTATACAGGGTTGCCACCACGGAGGTGGGGGGCGGGGAGCGAACAGTTTTGTAGGCGTGTTCTCCATGTATCTTAAACAAGTGGTTCAGTGGCTATGTGCAGCTAAAAGCTGAGTCAGCCTAAGAGCCTTTGAGGAAGAGTAAGACAGGCCCTGAGCTCGCTCTGTTCTTTTCATAAAGTAAACAGCAGGGCGGTGGGAAAAGGCCCGCCCTGGAGCCACGGCTTGCTAAGTCTTGCTGCTCTCCATGCTGAACCAGAGAACCTTTGAAGAATTGATTTGGGATCAATTCTTTGATGACACGCTTTCCTTCTGTGTTTACCCAGATGTACCTTCAATACCCCTCCCACATGAAGGCTTTCTTTATTACATGGGTGAGTCACAAAATCAAATTTTGCATCTTGATCAAACACATCCCATTTTCCACTGTGGCATATCAAAAAAAAAAAAAAAAAAAAAAAAAAAAGCATCTTAAGAATTTCCACGAAGCTGTGGTACCAGCACACCCAGAGGGGGAAAAGCTAGAGTTGCAGAATGTTTGAGAAGAAACTTCAGCCTTAGCCAGTGTCACAAATAACAAGCGTATGGGCACTACGTAAAGAGAAGCTAGCTACTGTGCCAGCCTTGGAGAATTATTTACCAGTCTCTTAGTGCCCTTTTTCTGTAAATTTGAAAGGAGTTTTGTTATACAGATCTGTGTGCATGCATGTCTCCATAGTGTGTGTGTGTGTGCATGGAGTGCCTCAGGAGACTACAAGAGAGCACTGGTCCCTTGGAGCTGAAGTTACAGGTGGTTGTGAGATGCCTGCTGGATGCTGGGAACTGAACTCGGGTCCCCAGGAAGAACAAGACCCTTAACCAGTGAGTGATCTCTCCAGCCTCCAAATTTAAGTGTTAATATTACACTTAAAATGTTGTCTTCCTTTTATTGTCTGTGTGCGTGCATATATGGTGTATGATGTGTGCACGTGACTGTGTGGCTGTGTGAGCTAGAGTGTGCACATGTAGAGGTCAGGGGAGGATATGAGGTGTCTTCCTTACTCACTCTGTGCCTTATTGTCCTGAGTCTAGGTGTCTCACTAAACCCAAAGGTATCATACCTGCTAGACTGGACAGCTCCCAAGTTTCCAGGATCCTCTTGTCCTTAGCCATTACAGTGCTGGGGTGACAGGTACCTCCCTTCAGCCAGGCATTTTACCCTGCTGTTGGGAATTAGAAATCAAGTCTTCATGGTGGCACAGATACTCTTACTCACTGAACCATTTTCTTAGACCCCTCAAACAATGTCTTCTTCATAAAGGATTTTTTTTATTTGTGTGTATGTGTCTATGTGCATGCAAGTGAATGCCACATGTGTGCAGGTGACCTTGGAGGTGAGAGAAGGGGTTGGGTTCCCTGGAGCTGAAGTTTCAGGTGTTGGTGAGCTGCCCAAGTGGATGGTAGGAAGCAAATTCAGATTGTCTGGGAGTGCAGCCAGTGCTTATTGGTCCATCTCTTCAGCACCAGCAATGTCCTCTTAAGAACAAAAGACAGTATTTAAATATAGTACATGGTATCAGTTGCCTAGATTTGTGAGCTGAATAAATTTGAAATCAGAGAAGTCAGAATTAATGAGATGTTTTCCTATTTGCTTGATGGGATATAGTGAGCAATTTAATAACTCTCAAACCACCCTGAACCAGGGGGGTTCAATCTCATATGATCTTTGGGCCGACACACGCAGCACGGATTTCTTTATCTAACAAATGCCAGGATTGATAGAGTTACGTGAAAACCCAAATGCGATTTCCTGAGTCTTGAATGTTAATACGTATCGCATTAGTTCTGAGATGGGTAGGGGACTTCATAACAGAATAGGGCACATGCCAAAACCGGCTATCTTAAAGCAGTAATGCAGACTCCAGCCTCCTGATTAAATTCTTTGGATATTAAAATTTGGTTTGACCTAAATTCAAAGTGACTCGACGTTTTATTTTCCTGTAAATTTCAGGGACGTCCATACTGAGGCAGAGGAACTCTACTGAAATCTCTTTTTAAAAGGCACCCATACAAAAGGGAAAAAAAGAAAAGAAAAAACATCAAGTACTAAAAGTTTCCAGCTGAGGAAATATCCAAAGCAAGTTGGGTTCAACCAGCAACAACAACAAAAAAATAAAATTAGAAAATTCTCTAATTAGACCTCAACATGGAAATATGTTCTAAATAGTTCTGGTAATTGTGAAATAAAGAACAGAAATTGTCAAAATTATTCCATTTTTTTCTCCTCCCCACTCCCCGTCCTGAGCTGGAGTTGGTTTTCAGTTACTTTCCTTGTGCTCGTTAGTGTGCTATAATGGGCGCGCTGGAAGACGCATTAGCAAGGTCTCTGCTGGAGGGGGCACTGGAGCTGCCTGACATTTGGAGCCCGTTAGTGGCAAGGAGAGGACTGAAAATCTCCAGCTTCCACAGAGGCACCACCAGCCAGGCGGGTGTGGACAGGGTTAGTGGAAGCCTCGAAGATCTTACTGGCACCCCAACTTCAAAATTAGGCTATTATTGTTGTTGTTGTCATTGTTATTATTATTATACTTTAGACAAGTTTTCCCATGGTCTTGGGTATGTCAAGTAGGTAGACCAGCTGGCTGGCTAGACCCAGGATTCCCCCTGTCTCTCTTCTGAGCACTTGGATTCCGAGTGCATACCTACCACTACTCCCAGCTTTTATCTGACTTTTTGAGGAGCTCAAACTTAGAGACCTCAACTATGTGACAGCTACTGCACCCACTGAGCTCAGCTCTCCAAAAGCCTTTCTCTCTCTCTCTCTCTCTCTCTCTCTCTCTCTCTCTCTCTCTCTCTCTCTCTCTCTTTCTCTGTCTGTCTCTCTCTCTGTCTCTCTCTCTCTCTCTCTGTGTGTGTGTGTGTGTGTGTGTGTGTGTGAGAGAGAGAGAGAGAGAGAGAGAGAGAGAGAGAGAGAGAGAGAGAGAGAATGAAATGATTCATTAGGTACACACAGTAAGCAATGTCAACTTAAAATGGAACAGGTTCGGATCCAAGGTGACCTAGAGTAGCTGGCCTAGTCCTTTAGGTCTAAGAATGACTCCAATTAGCGTCAGTGAGGAGGACCAATAGGAATGACCCACCGAAGCCAGACTCAGGTCTGGAGAGCAGAAGGGCTGTGGGATTTGGAGAAAATATCTGTACACGGCATTCTAGTGCATCACGCTCCCAATGGAAGGCTAGGATGCTGCAGGGGAATTCTGTCTTGTGATCTTCAAGGCTCTGGAATGTCTAACAGCTTGACCAAAGTCCCAGGATAATTATTATCTGAGTTGAGTCTTATGCTCGGTCTTCCCTGTTGTTCTGAACTGGGGGAGAAATGTTTCTACTTTCTGGCATTTCAGTGAAAATCCGACTCTGAAAGCATGCAGGGACAGGTCTGATGTACAAGAGAGTTCTGGGTAATAATATGTACTCAGAAAATGTTGGAGGAATGAAAGAAATCTAGATCTCTGTATTAACCAATTCTCACAGTAAAGTCAGATAAGATTACAATAGGCTTCGTTTGAGCTTGTAGCTGGTTCCTACAGATAAGGTAGAAATCTTATTTTGCACCTGGACTATACATACACCAGAAAGAATCTACACCCCAAAATGCATTGATAACTTAGATTACAGCTCAGTGGTAAAGTGGTTAGCTAGCAAGCACCAGGACCTGGGTTCTATCCCCAGCATCACAATAGCATCACAATGATGATGGTAAGGATGATGAAGACGATGTTGGTGGTAGTTATGTCGGTGATGATATATTATTTGTTATATGGAAGGCCAACCACTTTTCTCCTCAAGCTTATTATACTTATTATATTTAAAGGATTAAATGAGTCCATTAAATACTTAGTAGAGAATAGGTCTTCAATAGCTTTTAGTGCTCCTGCTTGATTTTAATTGATAGCAGATCAAAGCCTTCATCTTGAAGTTCCTCCCAATTTATAGAATTGTGTCTGACTTAACCATTGCTGTTTAATGACTAGAGCTAGCACAGACATAGCCATGTGCCATATGACATCATTTTATCGAAGGGTAAACCACACCTATTGCTGCCATGGCCCTGTTAGTTTACAGAAGTCACTTTGATGTTCAGATCATGAACAACACCTAAGGATGACTTTCCCAGAATGCAGTCCCATCTTTGAGTGATGTATGATTGGAAAATGGGGACAGTAAGATTGTTCAGTGGATAAGAGCACTTAACACTAACATGAAAGCTGACAAATTCAGTTTGTTTCCCAGGCCCTACGCAGTTGATGAATAGAACCAAATCCTGGAAGTTGTCCTCTGACTTCTCTGCATGGGCTGTGGTGTGTGCACACGCCCCATGACACACCAGATAGACACACAAAATAAAGTAATAAATTAAAGAAGAGAAAGCAATCATGCTTGGATCCGACTTCTGACTAATGTGGGACCAGTCAGTGAACAAAGAGAGAGTTTAAGAGACTCAGAAGGATCCACACAGGGATGACATCACAGCATGTGGTGTGTGTAGCTCTTCTCTTTCTATTCTACATGCTATTCTTCTCACCGACAAACCACGAGTGACCCCATGAACTTCCTACATCTGCTTATCAAGTCACAGCCCCATTCAAACCCGAGACCCCCCCCCCCATTGCTCTTCCAGGATCATCACACTTATTAGCTGGCTGTTCATGGTCATCTTTGGGCTTCCTGTCTTCTTTCCAAGATTTCCATGGATTGGATTTCAAGCCCTGTCCCCATCTACTGTTGTCTGAGATCTTCTGGAGAATTCTGCCTTTACTTGTTTGATCCAAATTATCTTTTTTTTTCTAAAATCTTTTGGACTCTTCAATTTCCACCTGGCTCTGGGTCCAGGTTTGTTTCCTGAATGCCTAAGACTCATGGAGACTAAGGTCTTGATTGGTGATCTCTGATCAGGGTCTTCTTTCTCTTCAAAGTCTTTCACTCTCGTGCTTGGGGCCCACGTCTTACTCTTCTCATTCTTCCTTCATGATTATCAATGGTTGGTGGCAAGTGTTTTCTTATAACAGGATAAATGAATGAAGAAGAAGCAGGATGAGAAGCCCCACCTCCTCAGGGACAACAAAACCCACACACATAAACTTTGCTAACAGCGTGTCCAGCTTCAGCTCTGCAATTGGGTGTGCTGGGAATGACTGGGTAAAGGTTAGAGTTACTCCCATATCTTACTGTATATAGGATTATAGAAAGCCTGTGCTCTTGGGTATTGTAACAACGAGAGAAGGCAATATAAGATCTTTGAAGCTCTGCTTCCGTCTCACCTGATGTCTCTAAGAGTCTATATGCCCCCATTTAACCTCTGGGGCACTCTGAGTATTTCCTCAGCTGGATTCCTGAATGTTCTGATCTCAAAGGGCAAATGATCCAAACACTCCCGGTAATGTGTGCTTTCCAATCACTGTTAAGTGACTGGCCACACAGAGCAACAGCAATCACTCTGAACATATGTGTGTGTGTGTGTGTGTGTGTGTGTGTGTGTGTGTGTGTGTGTGCTCGCGCGCGCACACACACGTGCGAAAAAGACATATATATATATATATATATATATATATATATGTTTTTTGAGACAGGATTTCTCTGTGTAGCCCTGGCTGTCCTGGACTCACTGGAACTCACTCTGTAGACCAGGCTGGCCTCGACCTCAGAAATCCACCTGCCTCTGCCTCCCAAGTGCTGGGATTAAAGGCATGTACCACCACTGCCCAGCCTAATATTTTTTTTAACTGGAACAGGACGATGTGGCTGAACAGAGGCTGGGGGATGGCAAGATTGTCATTAAATCCTGCCCCATGAATTGAAACACTGTAGCATGTGAGCACTGAGCACCTCAGTTTGACTAAAGTATCAGGGGGAAGATATCGTGGTCCATTTTGTTGTTGTTGTGATAGACCTGGAAATCATTAAGAAAACGGTATTTCTTACCACTCTAGAAGTTACAAAGTAGAGGAGTTGTGTTTGGTGATAGACTACTTGGCAGTGTGGGCTTTTCACAAAGTCTGAATGTATGTAGTGTGTTCCATGTGAGATAAAACATTCCAGGAAGAGCTGGGTTTCCATCATAGCCATGCCCTCAGCAACTCATTCATCCACTAGTCTACTGATCTGTGATATCATAGGTCCTGTCCCCAAATACCAACACCTTGTAACATTGGGGATTTAATTCTCAACATATGATTACTGAGGGCCAGAGAGTCAAGCCACACTAAAGAACAATGGGAATCTGAAGTTAAGGTGTGATTCATCAGAAATGGGTTAAGAACATAAGCTTTAGCCACAGCCAAGGCAAAGCTATACGATTGTGTGAGGGTCCTGGCTAGGATGACAAGGGGGTGTACCTTGTGGGTATGATGGTATGAGGGTCTAGGCTGGGGTGGGGAGTGAGTGTGTCATGTGGGTGAGATAGTGTGAGGGTTCAGGCTGGGATGGTGAGGAGGTGTACCTCATGAGTGGTTGTCACTTCTTGGAGTGCTATTCATTTTTTTTAAATAAATAGTTTTGTTTATAAAATGGATGGGTGGCCTGGCTTAAAACATCACAAAGATAAAAAAAATATATACACTTACAAAAATACTTTTTGTGGGAAACTGATAAATAGATTTGTCAAAGCGTTGCTTCTATTTCTAAAAAGCAAGTGAAACAATAAATTCTAACTGCAGAGTCATGAACGTGATGCAGCTCCTAAGTGGGGATCTTGTCCAAACTATTTTAAAACTGGTATGTAATTATGAAGAAACAAAAGCAAACAAACAAACAAATAAAAACATCTATCGGTGTTGAAGAGATTGATCGGCAGTTAGCAATGCTTGCTGTTCTTGCAGAGAGGCTGGTCCAGGTCCCAGAGCCCATGTCAGGCAGCTTGCAACTGTTCTGGCCTCCAGAGACACTGACACTCTTGTGAACATGCACATATACAGACATCCACGTGTAGACATAAAAATAAAACAAAACAAAGGACCCTGATGATCACCGTGAGTGGCATCCACCCAGGTTCACTCTTTTTGTTCAGAAACTAGCTTGACTCACCCAGAAAATCCACCACCAGAAGGTCTGGACCCTATTAAGGTCATTTGCAAGACTCTTTCCCATAACAGGCCGATGAGTGAGATAGGGAAGATGTCAACAGTTGAAAAATGTGTTTTACTAATTTATAAGCAAGTTCTATAACCAGATCCCTCACGGAATGACTGGGGAAATCATGTCAGTACAGGTGCAAATGGTTTCTAATGACATACGACCGACTTCTACCTTGTAAAACACTTTAAGAAAGCAGCTTAGAGGAATATACTCAAGAGTTTGTTTATAAAATATGCAAACGGTGAAGCGCTTGGGAGGGAAATTAATCCTCGGCATAGGAGCAGGCTTTTAAAACACTATTATTTAGCTAATGTTCAGGCTTTGACAATAAACACTGTTTATCTCATGGTGAGTTTTCAGAACATTGCTCTCCATGCGATCAAATCACAAACACACCCTGCTCCTCTGTCTTGGCTTCCCAAGCCTCTTGCAATATTCTTCTCCCCTGGCACAGAACCAGCGCCGTAGACGCAGAACAAAGACAGAGCCCTCCTTCTCAAAGCCCCAACTGTAAAATTAACAGAGGAATAAAAAACAGCTGGCGAAACATGATCGCTATGATTCTGAGCCCGTGAACCTGAAAAGATAGTTTATTGTAGAAGACAAACAAAATCTGTGTTTGGTTTGATCTAGTGCGGCATCCACCGTCAGAAGCTGTCCGCTCACATTTTGAGAGTCCTGGGCTTGGGGCAGGCTATACAGACGCCATAAACAAAGAACATAAAGGATCACTTTCCATGGTAATTTGACAGTAAACAGTACTAATTTGACTCTGTAGCTGTTTATTGATATGTGGGGGTGGGGTGTTGCTACTCACTAGAAAGAACAGTAGCCAGTGTATTGGGGGCAGAATTACTCATAAGATGGCAGGAGCCAGGCTGTCTTGATTCTCTCCATGTAAGAAGAACACAATGCAAATTGCCGCTCATGTGGTTTCCATCTGGCAGTCGGACCAGCCATGGGAGCCCCTCGCCTTCAGCCCCAAGAGGAGGTTCTCTGTAGTGGCTTCATCCTGATTTGTCTTAGGAACTGCCAATGGTCTCCCTGTCAATCATTTATCATTTTACAGAAAGCAGGTCTGGCCCAAGGCAAGAGTCTTTATTCACTCGCTGACTCATTTTACAAATGTTTGTTAAGTGCTACTATGGGCCAAGAGTTGAGCAAGGAACTGGAGATAAAAAAAAAAAAAAAAGCTGGGGATTAGCCATGCCTCTGCAGTCTTCACTTCTGAGCTAGAGAGAAAAAAAGCTGCACACAGACAATGATCACACAATAAGGTAGGCACAGAAGTGGGAGGCACCCTGGATAACCAAGGTGCCAGGATGGTTGAACTTCTGTAAGAGTAATCCATGAGTCAGTCACACAAAACCAGGCTAATAGTATCATGGAATGGATTCAAAATCTATGGCTCCCTCCTTTCTCCCTCTCTTTCTCCTTCTCTATCTTCCTTCCTTCCTCCCTCCCTCCCTTCCTTTCTTCCTTCCTTGGTGATTTGAATATGTTTGGAAGTGTGTCCTTGTTGGAGGAAGTGTGTCTTTGTGGGAGAGGGCTTTGAGATCCTCCTCCTAGCTGTCTGGGAGACAGTTTTCTGGCTGCCTTCTGATGAAGATGTAGAACTCTCGGCTCCTCCTGTACCATGCCTGCCGAGACACTGTCATGCTTCCTGATAATGGGCTGACCCTCTGAACCTGCAAGCCAGCCCCAATGAAATGTTGTCCTTTATAAGAGTTGCCTTGGTCATGATGTCTCTTCACAGCAATGGAAACCCTGACTAAGACACCTTCCTTCCCACTTTCCTTCACTGACGACTATAGGATATAGTATCATGGGCTGGATTCAAAAGCTATGGCTCCCTCCCTTCTTCTCCCCTACATCTCTGCAGTCTTTCCCCTCTCTCTCCATCCTTCCCTTTCCCTTCTTTGCTTCTATTCTACTCCGTTCCTCCATTCTTTCTTGTCTTCTTAGGTGATTCTATTAAGAACCAATATTCCAGATTCCTTGGCATAGTGTTTTCCATGATTTATCTCCATCAGTCCTCCAGGCCTCTTTATCAGTGGGTCACCACCACGGTCATCATCTCATCGACAAAGAAACTACACTATACAGGTTGCCTTTCATGTCTGGGGCTACGCAACTCATAAGCTAGGAAGCTGGGAGCGAACCAAGAGCCTCCAAATACCACGGTCTTTATAATATTGTGTATTTAATGTGTTCAGAGATCATGGATCTCAGCAGATGTTCACAGATATCAATCATTGTTGCCATACTGTATTTTAGTAAAAAGGTGAGGTTTCTCAAAGAATACAGCTATCCTGGGAGTTTGTTATACTTTACAGCTCAAATCTGTCTATAGAATATCAAACTTCACTTTGGGTGATGCTCAGAGTCTTGTTAGAACAATCAGGATTGTGTGTGTGTGTGTGTGTGTGTGTGTGTGTGTGTGTGTGTGTGTGTGTGTGTGTTTGTCTGTTAGGAATGGAGAGATGGCTTAGTGGCTAAGATTGTTTCTTGATTTTCCAGAGGACCAGAGTTCAGTTCCTAACACTGTCATCCAGCACTACAGAGTCACCTGGATGGATCTCCAGTGCCAAAGGACCCAATGCCCTCTTCCAGCATTCATTGGCAAACCCTTCCACACGCAAATAAAAATAACTGTTTTAAAAAAAAAACAGAATATTTGTTAGGCACTTGATGCTCTCCAGGATCAAAGGTAAGCTCGATCGTTCCCAGGAGGCAAGCATCTCTCAAGGCATCTTCTGACATTACCTCGATTTTTACCAGGAGCAGTTGTATGCCTTCCAAATCCAGAAACGTACGCCAAACACAATCCCACAGCATTTTCAATAATTTTGAAGACATTTGCCATCAAATCAAAGAGCATAGTGGGAGTATGTAGTTTACAGAAGAAGAAAGTCGTGCACGTGTTCTCCACCATTTTACTACTTAGATGTTCATTTTTTTTTTTTTCCTTTTTAGATGCAATCGAATATCTGTCTTTAAGTCCTATCTGGCCTGGCCAAACAAAGCATTCTATTTAGAAAATGGAACACTCTGTTCAGCCAACATCTCTCCATTTCACTTAAGGAAAAGGAGAAGGAGCATGCTTGTGATCCCCCTGTTATTTCTCAAAGTTGCCTCACCCGTTCGTGTGTAGTGAGCCATGCTTGTAGTGAGTCCTTGAAGACTGCATTCGAGCATTTAGAGAAGCGCTGTGGTACTACTTCTACAGATGCAGGGATGCCCCTGGATGTAGTTTTATGTCCCTGGGATGATCATAATTTGATGCATGCACATAAAGTGTGTGGTACACAGGATTCAGTGTCAGTAAAGGAAAACAATCTGAATGTCCGCCTCCCAGATTCCATGTCCTTTCACAGAGCATCCGAGCCAAGCTCGCTCATCCAAGAGTGACAAGCCTCTCTGGACTTCCTGGCCATTTGTTAATATTCTCCCCATAGAAACATTTGGTCTCAATAATTGTTATATTTTACTATAAATATAAGACAGATACACATTTATGTGTAGCTGTGTGCATGGCTATGCATCTATGTGTGCACATGCATGTACATTCACACCACTATGTTGCACATGCAAACATCAGTATGATACAGTGGTTCACTAAGGTTTATTCAAGAAGTTGTTGTTGTTGTTGTTTTTAACAAAGAGTAAGCAGCACAACACCATGACCCTACTGCCTTTAGCAGAGAACACTTGTATTATTTCCTGTGGAAATTTCAGAGATAGGAACAGTGATGAGCAGTGATGTTAATTTTGATTACTTGGCTATATGTAGAATTAAATAGGAGACAGTTAGGGGCGTTAACAGAGAGGTTTAATTGAGGTGGGACCCTGCATCCTAAATGTGAGTGGCTGTGTTCTGTGTGCTGGGGCCCTTTAGCTAATAAAAGGAAAACCTGTTAAAAGAATCTTTCTCTCTCTTCCTCCCCTTCCTTCCTCCTCATCTCCTTCCTTCCCCCGTCTCCCTCTCCCTCACCCACTCTTCTTCACTCTCCTCTTACTCATCTCCCTGTCCCCATCCTTGCTTCATGCTTCCACCCACCATAATGGCCTGCACACTCAAACCATGATCCCAAATATACCACTCTCTCCTGAACTTGTTTTTGTTTTCTTTGCTTGGTTTGGTCACAGAAACAGGAGAAGTAATTGATGTAGGTTGTCTTCATCTTGAATCAATGCCTCAGTGACATCAATCATCGAAGATCCAGATTCTTTCCACATCCTCACTCTGCTACCAGAGTCTGCTCAGTGTCCATGTGTGCCTAGTGGTGGTGGCAAGATGTCCACCACCTGGAAAGTGTCTCACTCAGATAAACCAGTGTGACAGGAGATGATCCCATTTTTCTAAGACAAAGGAGACCTTTCTGTTAGCATCCAAGGACACCTCCCATTTGGGTGTCAGAATAGCATTCCATTTCTTTCTTCTTACCCATCACTGACAGTAGAAACAGAACCTCCATTGTTAGCTTAGTCCTATCAGAACCCATTTCTTTATATGCATGGCCATGTAGAAAAAAAAGATGACAATAAATGTGGGGTTTTATGATCTAGGAATTTAAAAATGTGATTAAATGTTCATGCCTGGTCTCTCTATTCTTCTAATAGCCTTGTGTCAAAGGAAATGATGGGTTTGGTCAGTAAAGTGCTCACCATGCAAACACAAAGACCTGGGTTTCACATGGGTCAGGACCATGGGAAAATACCTAGAGATGGTAGCAAAGACTTGAACCCAAGCTGTGGGGAGGTAAAGACAGGCAGATTCCTAGGGCTCGACACATCTGTATAGCCTATGCGGTGAGTTACAGGCTAGCGAGAGATCCTATTGCATAAAACAAGGGAGACAGTGCCTGAGAAAAGACACCCAAGGTTGACCTCTGGCTTTTACATGCATGTGCACAGGAATGCATAGACAGCCCCCCTCCATATGAACACACATGAACACACACACAAGGAAGCAAGTGAAGTTTTACAATCCCCCTCCCCAAATCACAGGAGAAAATGGGACATTAAGCTGTTTGTTCAAGGCCATGAGAAGATTCCAATCATAGGGTATCAACGTTTTGTCCACTGCTCCCTGCATTATCCATCTCCTGAGTCTTGACATGGCTACTGAGTCTCACCGTTACAAGAAATAAACAGTATGAAACCAGTTTCTCCCTTCATGGCTCAGTTTCTGGAGTCTGTCAGAGGCTGTATGAGTGGTGGCTATGCATTTGGTGGACATTGAACCAATTTTATATTTTTCTTAAACTGAGGTCCATAGAGGTTAACTAAGCCACTGGAGCCAGATGAACGTCTTCCAGCTCACTACGCCCTCTACTGGTAGCATTTTTGTTTTCTGAAAGATGAACTTCTAAAGCCCATTCACAGAGGTTCTGACTATAGGGCCACGCAGGGGTTTGAGGTCCCAGCTACTGCTGACCTGAAGCTTGAACTATCCTGTTGGATAACAGGGCAGAAAACAGTGTGGCTGGCTTCTGAAGTAAGGTGAAGTCTGCAGGACTTCTGACTGCAGGAACAGCTATACTCCCACAAGACACAGTAATCATCCCTCTGGCATGATCTATGGAGAACCAAGAGACCAACCAGCTCAGCTTCTGAAATTCTCCTATTCCTCCGCATCTTCCTTTTCTTTTCCTACTGGGTCCTCACCAACCAGACCCGCATCTGATTAATTTCACTTCAAGTTGCTTTATTCTAAGAAGTTCCTGGGTGTTGAGGGAAGTGACCAGTCTCATACTTGAAAAAAAATTTAGTTAAGTCAGATTCCTTTTTATGCTTAGTTAAGAGTACCCTTGTAGATGATGGGACTTTGACTGAGCTAAAGAAATCAAAATAGGAAGATTCATTTTGGGGCAGATGTTTAAGGGCACTGAAAATGGATGCCTAGCAAGTGGAAGTCCTGGTTAGATTTTTGTCAACTTGACACAAAGCAGGATCATCTGGAGAGAGGAAATTTTACTTGAGAAAATGTCACCATTAGACAGACTAGCTCATTCCAATTTTTTGGAACATTTTCTTGATTAATAATTAATGTGGAAAGGCCTAGTCGACTTTGAGTGGTGCCATCCCTGGGAAGGTGGTCTTGGGTCAAGAAAACAAACCAGGCTGAGCAAGCCATGAGGAGAAGGCCATTAAGCTCCTCCATGTTCCCTGTTTTAGTTTTTGCCTCCAGAGTACTGCCTTGAGTTCCCCCTGCCTTGACTTCTCTCAATGATGGCCTATAAAGTATTAGCCGAGAAATGAATCCTCTCCTCCCCAAGTTGTTTTTGGTCATGGTGTCTACCACAACAACAGAAAGCAAACCGAGACTCTGGGCATTCCCAGGTGATGGCACAGCACTTGGAGTTGAGCCATCCCTTCTTGTTGGGACTATCTTAAATATCACGAGTGCTGAATGGAAGAGTAAGTGCTGCAGGATACAGATGTTCCTGATGTCTCCCAAAAGCCTTGTCCTCATCCAACTGTAGCAAAGTATGGTGATGAGTTGGGGCCCCTGCCCATGGAGAGTCTAGCTTTGGAGGCAAAATAGAAACTCCTGGATCTGGTGACAGTGATTATGTGTGCTAGATGGTCCCTGGGTCTATGAGAACATCTAATGCCTTCTCTGCTCACCTAATTACTAATTAGCTTGTCCCTTAAGGCTGTCACCAAGGCCCAAGGCTTCAGTATCCTGCTTGGTCACTGTTACCCATTTGATCTCTGACTCCCTATTTCTCCTTGTGGTCTCTTTGCATTTCCTATTTCTAGTCTTCCTGCTCCATGTCTAGAGAGGCACACACACACACAAAAAAAACCAGTTTTGGAAAGGATATTATATTATAAACACCTGTATTACAAATGTCACCATTGCATGGGGTGCTATTTATGTAGAACTCTTTCAAAAGAGTCACCTTCTCAAGCCATGATCCTTCAACAGGCCTAGTACCAGAGAAACCCATTGTCCCCTTTGCCTTCTCTTCCAGTGCTCCAAGGAAATAGGTAGCTTTTCACAGGGTTACCTTAAGCAGCAGATGTATGAGAACTACATGCATCTGGGATGCTGGATAGGAAACCTCTGTGGTTAGAGCACTTGGGCTGCCCATAATCCCCCAGCTTCCCCTGTATGAGGGACAGTGGTTTCTGCAGTGTAGTTAGTATTTGCTTTCTTAGATTCTGAGCCTTGGATCCTCCCAAAGGCTCTCCAAGCCCTTTTGTCCCCGCATTCCTGCCTTTTTTTCCCTGAGACTCCAGGACATGCACAGCATGGACCAACACCCATGGAGAGGTGTGGAAATCATTTACTGTGAGTCTCCCAGGAGAGGGTGGAATTTCTGATCAAAGTTAGAGCAGACCCGTCAGGCAGTATTTACCCTTCCCCCTTTGAATCCTGATGACTGACATTGTTCTGTTTTTATTACTGGCCCTCAGAAGCAATTGTTTAAGAAAAATATTGTCTAGACTTGAAATTGAGTGAATATGACATTAATTACAGAGGCTTTCTTCTGAATGTCTCTTTGCCAGCTGTGTTCTCAGTGCAGATGCTGCTGGTGGCTCCCAGGGAGATGTGGATGATGGTACAGAGGGAAAGGCAGGCAAAAGATCAGAGGGCCGTGTATGGGTCCTGATCTCTGTAGTGAGTGAGGAGGCTTCCTCCCTTCGTCCATCCAGCAACACTATCCAGTTCATCCCACTTCCCTTGATGACTAAGGAAACTGGGGCTGAATAAAGTTAAGATGTTATGTTCAAGAAGATACGAGGCAGAGACATGAAGCCAGGATGAGTGATAGGCAGATGTAGCTGTGAAGTGTGCGCTAGTGCTTGGAACAGGCAGGGCCCACTTACTTAAGGGTATACTTAAGATAACAATTAAAATTAACTACAGAATTTTTAACTTTAATGTTAGAATAAAAACATTTATTTATTTTGTGCTTTTCTGTGTGTGGGACACACTTGTAGAAGCCAGGGAAGGGGATTTGCCGGACTGTTTTCTCCTTCTACCATGTGGACTTCAAGGATCACACTCACTCATGTCTTTAAGTTTGTCTATAAGTACCCTTAACCACTGAGCCATTACATTAAGGTTATTAATTGGGGTTGTTAAGAGCAGTGCCGCCTTTCTGTTATTGCTACAATTTTCCTGATTGACAGTGTCTGCATGTGTGTGATGCACATATGTGTTTATGTATGTGCACATGAGTACGTGTATGTATAAATACCTGTGCATGTGTGTACATGTGTGTGTGTGTGCATATGTGTGGTATGCATGTATGTGTGCATAGGATGCATATATGTGTATTGTGTGTACATATTCATATATATGTGTACATGTGTGGTGTGCATATATGTGCACATATGTGTGCATATGCACATGCATGTATGCATGTGTGGTATGCATATATGTGTGTACACATGTACATGCATGTGTACATATGTGTGCATGTGTGTACATGTTTATGTGTACATATATGTGGTGTGTATGTGTGTGTGCATGGGATGCATATATGTGTATGTGTATACATGTGCATATCTATTCATGCATGTGTGGTGTGTACATATGTGTGTACATATGCATGTATGCATGTGTGTGGTATGAATATGTGTGTGTGCATGTGTGGCATGCATGTGTGTGTTGAGAACCGCACTACTCCACGTTTGGGGGCCAAAGTGTCATGGACCGCTCTGTCAATGTTGGAACCCACACTGCCAAAAGCTTTGGGGGCTAAATTGTTAGAGCCCGCACTGCCCCAAGCTGCTCTGGTCTGTGGGTCGGGGTTCAGCAAGAGAGAGAGTGAGGACGGACTCAAAGAATGGAGACCAGACAGTGATTCAATTCCATTTATTCTTCAGTCTCTCTTCTCTCCAAGTCCCTAGTTCCCAGTCCCAAGTTCCTAGTCCCAATTTCCTAGTACCAAGTCTCAGGTCCTGGGCTTCAGCACCAAGTCTCAAGTCCTAACCCCAGTTCTAAGTTGCTAGTCTCTTTCCCAGTTCCAAGTTTTCTTCCCAGTTCTAAGTCTCAAGTACTTTCTTCTGTCTGCCTCTGGCCTTTTATATGTCTCACTTCTAAGTCATGCCTTTAAGTCATGCCTTTAAATCACGCCTTTAAGTCTTGTCTCTAAATCACACCTTTAAATCACACCTTTAAGTCTCACACACCCAAGGGAAGATCCTGGGTATCTAAAACAAGATGTTATCAGAGTGTGCTCAGCTGTTGTAGGCTATTGTAAACAAGTCTCTTGTCAGGGTATACGGCTCAAGATGGCTGCAAGGATAATAGCAGCCTTCTGTGTTGGCTCCCCACATGTGTGTGTATACCTGCATGTGTGTATATGTGTGCCTATGTATGGTGAATATATGTGCATGTTTCTCTCTGTGTGTGTGTGTGCGCGCGTGTGTGTGTGCTTGCATGTGTGTGAGTCATCTGGCTGGCCCCTCTCTAGGACTCTTATGTGCTCTTTTCCATTGTAAATTTCTACATTACTTGGCTACAGCAACTGAAGAGCCATATGTGAGGATGCATGTTCCGTATAAGAGGGAAAGCAAGAAATATTTGTTTAAGTGATGCAATTGCATGAGAAGGCGTGCAAGAAAGACACATTTATGGCCAAAGCTTACATAATTTAGCTTTCCCTATTTGTGAAAAAGAATCTCCAATTATGATACAGTTTGTCACAAAACAGTAATAATTTTAAAGTGTGCCATAAACTTCACACAATTCACAAGACAACGTATTTTGATTAATTAACATTTTGACATCTTTAGCAATTTCGTATTTGTGGGCTGCCTATTCTGATAATATCTTTATAGAAGAATAATCTAAAATTTTATGCAGAATAGAAAATTTGATCTTCTCTTGAGCACTATTATTAGTTGTTTTTATTTTATTTTATGTGTATAGGTGTTTTACTTGCATAATCTGGGAGGGTCAAGCTCAGTTGTATCAGATCTCCTGAAACTAGATATATGAATGGTTATTAGCTGTCATGGGGTGCTGAGCCAATGATCTCTGGAAGAGCAACAGTGAGCTTGACCACTGAGCCATCTCTCTAGTGCCTGCCAGCGCTGTTAAGTATAAAATCACTTACAGAAATGTTTCAGAGGATGGTTTACTATACCTTGAGTTTTGGGAAGAGATGGAGGAGTTGACTCAGTCAGTAAAGTGCTTTCTGTGCTAACATAAGAACCGGAGTTTAGATCCTAGAACTCAACATAAACTCTAGGTTAGATGGTAAGCACCCCATAACCCTGGTACTGGGCCAATAGACACAGCAGGGTCCCTGGAACTTGCTGGAAAGCTAGCCTGTGAGTTTTCAGTTCAGAAAGAGACTGTCTCCAAAAATAATGTGGAGAATAATGCAGAAAGATACTCGGTTAACCTCTGACCTCTGTATGCATGACAATGCACGAGCCTGTGTACACTCATCACATGATTAAATGCACACACATGTATAAACAACCCCCAGTGCACAAACACTTGGGAAGATCTATTACGTTTCTTTTAGATATGAGCTGAAAGAATAAAAGGAATTTTCCACAGACAAGCTACTAGTTTCAAAACTTTTCCAACTTTTTCCTGCACCATGGTCACATACTTTCAGTGATGGGCATCACAAGATGTGTTTAGACAATTCTGAGCACAAAGCTTGAAACTCTACATTGCTGTGCATGCAATCATCAATAGAGTAAGATATAAGAAGACTCGTAAAACTCGTCCCCCACCTTGGGCAGACAAGCAGCAAGCTACCCCACATAGAAGAGACGATAAAATGGCTGTCTATCTGTTGTTTGCTTCAGTTGTATCCCCAGTTCCTGGCTTCACCTGCTGAGACCAGTTCTCAAAAATCTCACAGATATGTGTCACTCAGCAAGTATAGGACACTGATGGAGGGAAGATTGGAACAAAAAGGAATAATGAGTGGCCCTCTATCTTGTTTTCTTCAGATGTTACAAAAGCATATAACTCAGAGTAGGTGCGTATGAGCAGCCCTGTATATGTTGCCTCTTTATTGAAAATCCTTTTCTCATGAATGCATAACCCAGCATCATCTTCCCTACAAGGATAGGCAAGATAACTAATTGGAATATGCCTCTCCCCCAGGAGAGGTGTTCAGGAGTTTAAAAAAGCTTGAAAACCAAAGAAATCCATCCAATGGTCCTCCCAGGGGAGAGCTTATTGTAGTACAGCATCTGGGGTGCCTTTCCTGTGCTAGACCAGGCACTCCCAGTTTTGCCACTCAGCTCAGCACCTGTGGTCCCAAAGCAGTCTCCGACAACGTCCATAAACTGCACAGCTATGTTTAGCACGTGTTTGTTTAGAAAAACAATGTTGTTTTGGTGATTCGTGTTCACTTAGCGATAGCCAATGAAGTAGAAGATTCCTGCTGGAGATAGGGCTATATCTTCAAGGATGAGCTGGGTGAACTTCGGAGTTGCCACGTGAAGCAAAGTCACTGCTGTTCCCAACATTTTTTGGTGACATTGGGTCAGCAATGTTTTGCAGGAAGAGAGAGGGGCAGCTTGTAAGATGAACAAAGTCAAGGGTTTTTTTTTTTTTAGATGCAGATTATATTTTCTGTTTCTTATTTTTAAGTCAAGCATAAACCAACATATACGGTAGACATACAGCTTTTGGATTCTACATATGAGCCTCCTCACTCAATAAAGTTGAAATACTTGGACATTCTAATTAGCTCTAAGTATCTTCCACTACCAAACCTTGGTGGGCCGGGTCCATAATTTCTGACCCATGTCCATTTACACCGCAAACATCCCCAGATTACCTACTTCTAGTTTTTTTTTTGAGGTCAGAATATTGAAATGATTAAGGTAAAGTTGCACTTATCTTCTGAAGCCTTAGATGAAAAGCACATAACTTTTTTTTTTTTTTTTAAAAAAAAAACTTTTGGAAGCTTCAAACTGTTTCATCCAATCACTATGATGACTGTATACTTCTGAGTTAAAATTAGGAATAAATTTTAGTATTACTTTCCCTCTCTTCAATTCCCTCTCATTTTAACTGAGTTATAAGAAAGGACTTGATTAAATAAAGTGGAAGGCATCATGCCGTAATTGAAAGCATTTTGGAGTTGGGTTTTCCTTGTGTATACTTTCTCTTTATTATATTACATTTCACTCCCCCAATTAGATGCTTAACATCAGGAACAGATGCCTATGTTCCACCCAATGTGCGCAGAGGAGATCACGGCCAATATTAGTCTTGAGAGTCAGCTAAGGCTCAACATAAATAGAGCGAAATATTTTATTTAACCCATCAGGAATGAGCAGCTCCAACTGCCAGTTCTATGAAGAAAAACAAATGACATTTCATTCATATTTACATTATAGAATAAAGCATAAATTCTGACTAGTGATGAACACATTTGCTAGAGAAAGTTGTTATGGTTCAGATACACAGTGTTCTCACAACTCATGACTTGAATGTTTGGAGCCTAAAGAATGCCACTTAGGATATGGTTCTGGAACTTCGGAGGTGGGGGACCCAGCTTCAGGAAATAGCTCACCGAAGAACAGATCCTCCCTTGGTGTTCCTGTCCCTTTTTTTTTTTGGCTTTCTGATCATCCATACAGTGAAGAACTCTCTTCCACCCACATTTTTTTTTTTTTTTTTTTTTTTTTTTGATACGAGGTCTCACTATGGATTCCTGGCTGGCCTTGACCTTATAGATATCTGTCTGCTCTGTTTCCTTAGTGCTGCGCTCAAAAGTGTGCACCACCACAGCTGGCCCACTTATACTCTTGATGCCATAACATCCTGCACCAGAGCATGGTGTTCAGTAACCACAGACTGAAGCCTTGGAACTGTGAAGCACACTAAGTTCATCTTCCTTGAAGTTGCTTCTTTTGGATATTCTGTTCAAAAGCTTGTAGCTTGTGAATACAAATGCTAATGATTATGGTTTTTACAAGCACCATGTACTCTTGTTTGGGTTGAATGGATGCTTCCACATTGGGAAATTGGGAAGATTTGACATTTATTCTGTGAATTGTATAGGAAGTCACCAGACATGTCCCAAGCCACATCTTGCATAAGTAGTTGAGCTGGAGCAATCAAGGGATGAGTATCCAACCAAAGAATTGGCCCAGGTCTAGTGAGTAAGGGAACATTATTGGCTCATGTGTAGCATGGGGGTGTAGCAAGTAAAGAACAGGGGTTGGAGAGAAGGCTCGGTGGTTAAGAGATGGATACTGCTCTTGCAGAGGACATAAGTTCAGTTCCCAGAACCCACATTGGGCAAGTCATAACTCCAGCTTAGAGCGTATCATTCTCTCTTTTGTCCTCTATGAGCACATGTGCTTATGTGCACACATGCACAGACACATACTCATATAAATAAAAATAGACGCATTAAAACAAACTTTCATGTGGGTTTGAGTAGGCCGGAGGCAGGGCCTGTTGATATTACCACTGGCTGGTGATCAGTGACCTAGGCAGTCATGAATTAGTATCTAGAATGACCATTTTTGTGAGTGATGGGGACACTGAGACTTCATTTCTTTAGAACTATATGAGATTGCATCATAACATTTGAAAACTCTGCTGCTAACCCAATTCTGTCATATGTGTTTTTTCTACCTCAGTTCCTATTAAGCATGATACCTCAGATGTATGTATAGGTATGTATGTGTGTGTGTGTGTATGTATGTATGTATGTATGTATGTATGTATGTGACTTAGAAGGCTCTTGATGCGCCTCAACAGATCCCAGAACAGTAAAAATCCAGTGAATAACTGACAGGGAAGTACATTAAATTATTCCACAGAGAAAGTGCATGTGAGTGAGTTATACATCTTGCCTGCTCACAATGAATTCCTTATAAATAGAAAGGTATCCAGATAAAGCGAGAGGTCTTAGAATATTAGGTTATGTTTCCACAGCTCCTTTGCATTGTGTTCAGTGATGGTCTTTGTGTATGTTACTGATTTTACTGTCTCAGCAACCCAGTAAGTATCTTCAGTTCCAGAAACATTAAGCCCCTTGTGAAGGTTCACGGAATTTTGCAAATGGCAAAATCAAGACTTTCTTCTGGGCCTTCAAGTTTTGTGTTAAAAACATGAAGAAGACTCTATTATGTTCCAACACAACCGCTTCCTTCCCAGCAGACTGGTGATGGGGCGGGGGGAGACTGGCATGAAGTTACCTGCCAGTGTATACGTTTATAGGAGTAGGCAGCTGGCATTCCAAACGGCTGGAAGAAGGTCATTAATGGTGACTAAGTTACTCGTAGGTGTCTCATCTATAGTCTACATGAGTGATTCTTTACTTTTTGCATGGTGGAGTAATTCTACCCCAAATGGGAAGACTGATATTTTAATTTTATTTTAAAAAGTAAAACAACTGCCATAGTCTACCAATATTACATTAATGAACACAATTACTCCCAAAGCAATAGCTCACACTGTCAGAATCAAGGGCTACTCTTTTAGGAAATAAATCTTACTGCATCAATGCATCCCTTCCTGTCTCTCTCATTCCCTCTCCTGCTTCCCCTGACTTCATCCTCCACTTCTCTCTCCTTCTCTTCCCTTTCTTCTCTCCTCTTCCTCCTTTTCCATCTTCCCTTTTGTCTTCCCATGTCAGTCCATGTTATAAACTAGCATTTGAGACACACAGGTGAAGCCCCCTCCCCACTAGGAACACATGCTTTTTCCCTCTAGAAAAGGACTCTGGGATGCAGTGAACTAAACTTATTTGGAGTTTTTGCAATCTCCATGTTTTTTGTGTTTCCAAGAAACATGGCAGATTTAGAGTATTAGCATGCCATGGTGCAAGGCAGCATGCCACAAAAGAGAATCTGACGTGGCAGGAGTGCTGAAACATGCCCACTGGAGACAAAAGGGGCTCATCTCACCTTCTCCAAGCCAAAGTGCAAGGGACTCCATAGCCATAGACAACAGAGTCTGGGAAGAGCCTTTGCACTTGACAGCTGAGGAGGCTCCCCAGGGAAGGGCCTTGGAGGCTGCTGGCAATGGTGAAGACTGCAATGCTTGGATGGTGGCTCCAGGCTGGACCATTACTGTAATGGAGATCATGTTTCCCTACGATTGTATTTAACACTCCTGAAATCACAGTTGGGTATAAGTCACGTCATTTCCTCATTCTTCCCCACCCTCTTCTCCACATCCCTCCATATGCACTGGAACCTCCTCCAGCATTTCCAGAATTTCCTAGCCAGGCTCAGTTCTTTGGCCAAGGAAAAGACCTCGTCTCTTTATGACCATGGGGGGTAGAAGATGGATGGTGAGTAAGACTTACAGGAGCATTGTGTGAACAATCTGCGTTCTCTAGGCTCCTTAAGGTGACATCTGTTCAACAGAGGTGACATTAGCTGGAAGCTGGTCAGAAGCTTCCCAGTTAGAATCCCATCTTTGCAGGGTCCAATGTCATGTCTGAGTCCTTTGGGGTCTGAGATGTGCTGTTACAGAGCAGATCACTCTAAGTTGTAAAAGCCCTCTGGCACCGGCTTCTAATAGAGCTGAAATGTAGCTGCTGGATTCTTAAAAATTAAAATAATTCCCATACCATTATAAAGTGAGTGTAAGTCAATGGTTTATTAAGCTCTAATAATGAATTCTACATGTCTTAGGATTTCATGAATGTCTCATTGCTGTGAAGAGACACCATGACCAAAGCAACTCATTGCACAGCACTTAATTGGAGATGGCTTACAGGTTCTGAAGTTCAGCCCATGTCATCAAGCATGGCAGTGCTTGATGGGAGTGTCCAGACAGACACAATGCTGGAGGAGCTAAGAGCCCAACATCTTAATCTGAAGGCAGCTAGGAAGAGAGAGAGACACTGTCACACTGGTTAGACTTTAGCATACACGTGAGACCTCAAAGTCCCACCTCCACAGTGACATACTTCCTCTAACAAGGCCACACATCCTTCAATAAAGTGACAACACCTAATAGTACCACTTCTCATGGACCAAACATATTAAAACCACCACATTACATGATGCCAAAACTACCTTGAAACACAGTATCTGAGCTGTGTGGTACCCTGAGCCTCTAATTCCAAAGTCAGGAAGGATATTCCAAGCAGATGTATAAAAGGCCAGATGTGGCACCTTGCATCTTCACTCCTGCTGCTGGGAAAGCAGAGACAGGTAGATTCCCTGGAGATGGCTATCAGCCAATAAGGCCTACCTGGCAAACTTCATGTTCAATGAGAGAGCCTGTCTCACAAAGCTAGGTGGATTACAATTGAGGAAGGCACACTACATCAATCTCTAGCCTTCATATACACATATTTTCAAGAGCACCCACATGCATGTGTGTACACTCACACATATACATCAAGAGAAAAACTATGCACTAACAGAATTCAGCAACTCACACAAAGGCTTGCCAGACAATGTGTTGAAAAGGTACTCAGAGGAACTTTGTATTAGTTCCATTTAGGGATAAAGCATTTAAACATAGACTGTGACCAGAAAATGCTACAAGCTTCCCTTATCATAAAATGCCTTCTCCTCTAACCGTCCAAATACATACATTCTATCTACAAAAGCTTCAGTTGCCCTTGTGGGCATGCTAAGGTTAAAAAAAAATTAGAGAGAGTGTCAGCCTCCATAAACTGGTCATGGTACATATGGTTTCTATGGAAAAGACACTGCAGGAATCTATAGAGACCTGTTAGGGTCTGTTCTCCTAGCATGCCAACACAGATTGCTTTAACTGGCTGATGACCACCCATCATGCCAGGGTGAGCACAATGACATACCATACAGAGCAAATAATTGGGTCGATAAAATGGGTTTTAAGATGTCAAGACAAGAGCAGAGACTCTGGTGAGCAAACCCTTCGAGAGTCTTCTGTGTGGTCACTTGAGATGATTGAGGAGGCTAGATCCATGGCTCTCAGAAAGCAGACTGATGGAAGCCCCTTGGAACCAAAGAGGGAGTAAGAAGAAGGACTCGTTCTTGTATCATCTGCTCTATTGTACTTACCAATGAGTATGTTCTAAGCAATGACTAAGTTCTGCTGTGCCTTCGAGGACAATTTAGCAAGACATTTTGGCCTGGGTTTCCTCAAGAAACTTTAGAAGATCTCTAACATTGCTAACATTGTTAGCATAATGTTGTGCATATGTTCATTATATATATGTGTGTATATGTATATGTGTATGTATATGGTGTATATGTAATGTATATATAATGTATATGTATATGATGTATATGTATATGGTGTATATGTATATGACGTATGTGTATATGATATATATGTATATGGTATATATGTATGTGTATATGATGTATATGTATATGGTATATATGTATATGATGTATATGTATATGATGTATATGTATACGATGTGTATGGATGTGTATGTGTATATGTGTATGATGCATATGTATACATAATGTATATGTATACATAATGTATATGTATATGATGTCTGTATACATATGTGTGTGTATGTGTACATGCACATGTACATGCATAAGTATAATGAGCCTTCAAATGTTGAGCTGGTCAGAATGATTGACTTATCTAAGCTACCCTTATGGTCTTGTTGCTGTCTGGAAAGTTCTCTCCTCCTTGCTTCTCTGTGTGACCCTCCCCCTCTATCCCCAAGATGTCTATCTGTCCTTCAGGACTGTCAGTGAAGTTTCTCGGCTCTTTCTCCATCCTCCAAAAGCCCTTCTCTTCCTGTCCCAGTGTGGCTCTTATGAAAAATTGCTGTCTTTTCTTTGGTGGTTTTAAAGTGTTTCAGAACAAGACGTAGGGTGGAGAGAGCGATGCTTATGGAATCCCAACAGCATTTGACCAGGTGCAATTCTATGGTGTGACTTGGGTTATTTTTGTTTGTTTGGTTTTGTTTTTAGTTTTGAATTCTCTGGTCCTTTGTCTGAGAGGTCAGAGGACTTCTTCCTGGGCTCCCATGGCAGAATCAGAAAATAGAGAAAGACACAAAAACAAACCAAGTGGTAACCCTGAGCTGTGATTACATGCTACTTGGTTCCTAACCTGAAACATTTCCTTTGCAAGTTGTTTGGCCAGGAAACATTTCGGCTCTGCTTGAGGAAATGGAAAGGAAGGTAAGCTTTAAGAGTGAGAGAGAGGGGAGTGGGGAGAGGGAGAAAGGGAGAAAAGGGAGAAAGGGAGAAAGGGAGAAAGGGAGAAAGGGAGAAAGGGAGAAAGGGAGAAAGGGAGACAGAAGAGTGGGTGGGGCTGGGGAGGTAGTTTGAAGATTTTTTAAACATGTAACAAAAAAGGAAGAAAGTAAAGAACTCAAAGCAGGGATTGCAAGGTAATGGAAAGAAAAAGGGAGAAACTCCCCCAGACAATGTGGGCACATCCGTCCATGTGCGTGGACAGCCCACAACTATGTTTGCACAAATATATCAGGGATATCAAGAATGTTATAATGATACTCCATCACCCGTGGCTCTCATTTTAACCACTGTAATAAGCAAAACACACAGAGCACATTGCTGGCCCTGAAGGCTATAATTTTCTCTGAGGAGAAATATTGCAAAAAAGGAAAAAAGAGAGAGAGAGAGAAGAAAACATGATATTTTGTTCAGATCCTAAAAAAAGCATTTTTCCCCTTTCTATGCTGCTCTTTCCTTTCATTAAACTGTCCTTAAGTGCTTTTAGAGAAAACTAAGTAGGCCACAATTCTGGGCTGTTGACTGAAAGATTATAAGTCTGGGATGCTTCTGGGATGGCGGGAGAGAGGCCCAGGTCCCTTTCCTGAAACCCAGAGACCCATGGGGACTGTGCCAGCTGCAGCTGGATTCCTCACGCTGAGATGATTTCTTATTTTGAAGGGAAATCAGGGACATTCTTATCCCTATTAGTCTTTGGAGAACTTGGGCTCCTGCCAGATTTTATTGGAAAATTGCAACAAAGGAATTAGAGATAGCAGGTCTTTATATTTGGAGGGTTATGCGAGAGGCATATCGAAACCATATTTATTTCCAGTTCAACTCTGCGCCTTGGGCTCAAGGATATTTTCTATGTTTTGAATATTCACATTTCCTGTAACTCAGACCCTCCTGGTTAACTATCATTTCTTTCTGTCCCCTGTGTGTGCACATAAGATGCAGTTATTAAGTAACTTAAGGGAGAAAGGTACCACAAAGGCATTGGTGGGTCTTCGACTACTGGAAGTTTCATTTTCTCTAGATAAGCATTGGTCTAGCTGGACACACTGATAGTTGGGCACATGAAGGGATGCCAGGGGAGACATATCACTTCCTGGATGTAGAACTCCCTGAAAATAAGACAGAGACTATATTCTCAGGAACACAATAGTTACTGCAATAAGCCCAATTTACAAAACATGTGGTGCCAATACCAGGGTATGGCTATTTGGGAGATAAAAGCTAGCCCAAGATAAATTGTAACTGGGCTTTGAAACTATAAGGTCTTGATGTTTCTACATCACTAAATTTCTAATCAGCCTTTGCAGACATGACTTATTTTCAGAGATTCTTATTTACAGGCACATCTCTTAGACATTCTAAATGGAGTCAAGTTGACAATGGAGATTGAATATCTCAGCTTTCTCAGTGTTTTCTCCATTCTTACACACTGGTATGAACTGTGTTGTGAAACCCCTGAAGACTAAGAAGAATGTCCCTAGATGGAGAGGCTAGTCTGAGACACGGTCTTACATTCTTCTTTGACCTAAGTGGTTTCCATGAACTGAGATGCGCTTGAGAGACCAGATAGACAAAGAGAAGAAGGAAAAAAAAATCTATTTGGATTGGATGTGAGACAGATACCTTGAATTGTTCTCTTTTTATTCATAAATTTCACTACCAATCCACACTATTGATTTTAACACAGCCAAGGAACAGACAGAGCCATGGCAATTTCTGCTTTATTGTATCTATGGTGCTGATTCAATAAACTTTACACTGTTTTCCAAAGTTATTTCTCTTTACTTTAAAAAAAACAGAGACAAAAGATATGTGGACATTTATTCAAAGGCAAGAGGTCACACTTAAAGATCTATGGAGAATTAAACTGCTCTGCAAGGTAAAGGCGGGTCATCTTTTCTACAGTAGTGAGCACAGCATTGGGCTATTGCTGATCGATTGCCTAATTCTGCACTTTCGATATAGCTGAACCACACTCCTTCAGCCACAAGAGAAAATAGAGCTGCTATTATTGGGGCAAGATGTGTATGAGAGGGGTTTGAGTCAGACCAAATGGCTAAACACTGGAAGAAGAGCACTGGCTGCCTCTGGCTTAGACATTCTAGATGCTTAGCTGGTCCACACCAGATCTTGGGTGAAGCTTCCCATTCAAAAGGTTTGTTCTCATGGCTTCCAGGAAAATCGATGTAGCTGCCTTTTGATATGTTATTCTATCATCATTTATTGGCAAGAACCGCATGTCTTATGATTCATGGAATGGCTGACATAAAGCTTCCTCTCAACAGAGGAATTAAGTGCATCCCACAGTAGAGGAACACTTCTAACTATATAGTGCACATCCTGGGAGGGGTGCTTATAGACCAGGGTTCTGGGTGGCTCTAGGTCTTCCCCCAGGAGATGATTGGATTATTTGAGTTGTAGAGGTATGGGTATGACTAGAATGGTGACCGAAAACTTGTGGGGTTAGTCAGGAAACTTAAATGCTTAAAACCATGAGAACTGGCTGACTCTAAGACCAAACTCTCGTCTCAATTCCTCCAGTCTTGAATTCTGAAATACATACCAACTCTTACACTCAGAAGTTTCACTGGAGACCTCTCCTTCCCACCTTCCTGGCCCAGAGTGAGCTTGGCATCCTATCCCTGGGCATCCTGTCCCTGGACCAGCACTGATACTGAAAGGCAAACATCACACCTCCTCACAAGTAGATGGTGTGCTCACTCTGCAGCTCAGTTTTTTTTTTCACACCCTCTAGAGTCCCTCAGGTGAGCACACTAGACTCTCCAAAAGGACTGTGTCTTTCAGTACCATTATCAGATGCCACTACCAGGAGCCTGGGCCCCTTGCTTCTTGCTCTCTTTCCAAGAAGCACTTTTCACCGAAACTCCCATTTTATAAATGTCAGGGGCGTTCTCTCATTTTCTGCTCACAAAGTGCTCCATGAAAAGAGGATTGGAACCATATTTTATCCTTCTTGGCAACCCTCCCATGCAAACTGCAGAATGATTGTCTTCATGTATTTTTATGTAGACATGAGATTGTCCTGTTTGCTGACCCACATTGAGTCTCATGGGCCCAAGAACAGGGCCAAAGAGCTGTGCACTGACAAGTCCCTCAACAAATACTTTTGTCTGCACAAAAACAATTCACAGCCCTTCTTTTGTGACTTCCTTTTGTGTTAATAATACTTTGAGAAGGTGAAGTTTAGTGGAAGTGCCCTGTTTTTTTCCCAATCAATTGTCTTTGCCAACTAAAGTCTACAAGATTCTGGGCCACAATGACTGAATCAGAGCCTGAGATTCTCTTCCTACGTGCCCTCCTGTCTAAGTCTCCATTTATGGACCCATGGACACCTGTGTGGTCCTTAACAATACCATTCTTCTCAACCCAGTGCATAGTCCCCATCAGCCTTCTAACAAAGAAAATGACAGTCACCTGCACAGTGGAAACAGCCCGTGTCTTACAAAGGCTCTCTCACTCATTCAGATAGCAGATTTATGTCATTTTACACCCGACAAATAATCTTTATTGCCAACTTAAGTAGATTTGCAAAAAAACGAGAGACACAACTTTGGGCTTGTCTAGGAAAAGCATTTCCAAAGGGGTTTTACTGAATGCGAGTGACATCATTCCATGGGCTGAATAAGAAGAAGGTAACTGCAGCACCGATTCTAACCTAGCTCTGCTTCCTGACTTCGGGTACAAGGAGACCAGCCATTTCAGGCTCCAGCCACTGTATCATCCCTACCTTGGTGGACTATACCGTCAATCCTTGAGTCAAAGTTGCTTTTATCGAAGTCGTGAGGAAAGTGGTTCCTGCACCTATAGAGGCTATAAGGGGGCCAGAAGTGGTTGAGAACTCACTTTAGGCATGTTCTTAGAGAACTTAGATGGTTCTAGAAGCTTTGAAACCTCTCACAGAATTTCTTTGAGAGCCACTCTATCACTGTTACAAATGGTGCCTGTGTTAATGATCCACTAGCAGTTAGTAACTGCCCACTCCAGTCTTGGAAAAGTTAGTTTTAAACTCTCTAGGCCCATATTTTGTAAAGGAGATGTATTTGTTGAGTGACTTTAAAGACTGACTGTGCACTGGGCTTGATAGCTCTCCTTCATACTATGTCTTTGGTATTCTTGAGTTCATACAACTCAGGAAGGCCTTATATGTATTTTTTTGTCTTATTACTGTGACATAATACTTGCCATAATAACTTACAGAAGGAAGGGAGGGTTTATTTTAGCTCATGGGTTGAGGGTCCAGTCCATCCTTATGGAGATGGCTCAGTTGCAGGAGCATGAGGTGGCTCTCATTGTAGTCATAGTCAAGGAACAAAGAAATTTATTCTAGTGCAAGGCTTTCTTTATTATTATTATTATTATTATTATTATTATTATTATTATTATTATATGGAAATACACTGTAGCTGTCTTCAGACACCATTAGAGGGATGGTTGTGAGTCACCATGTGGTTGCTGGGATTTGAACTCATGACCTCTGGAAGAGCAGTCAGTGCCCTTAACTGCTGAGCCACCTCACCAAGTCTTTCTTTCTTTTCTTTTCTTTTCTTTTCTTTTCTTTTCTTTCTTTCTTTCTTTCTTTCTTTCTTTCTTTCTTTCTTTCTTTCTCTCTGTCTTTCTTTGTTGTCTTGTTGTTGTTGTTGTTGTTGAGTCTGGGACCCAGACTACAGTGGGGTGAACCGTACTTGTTGGGGAAGAATTTGAGCTGCCATTGAGCTTTGTCACTGAAGATTGTGATTTAGCAAAGAGTACCAAGAGAATGGTATTATGAATGGAGAGATCAACAACTCAGAAAGTGTGTGTGTGTGTGTGTGTGTGTGTGTGTGTGTGTGTGTGTTGGGAGCGTGGCCATGTCTAATCAGAAAAGTCTTGACAGCCAGAGCAGACTCAGTAGGAGAGCAGCACAATGCAGAAAGGGGAGTTTCTGAGTGGCCATGGATGTGGGGCCATGGGGGCGGGGCCTGAATGCCCTTCCAGGGAATCTCTGGCTGCTCAGCAGGCTTTCCAGTTCCATCTCTGTTCCAGATTTCTTTGACATTTTTTCCCAGGGGTGTTATTCTGACTGTTATAATCCAACTACAGTCTACTCTTCCCTTTCTCAGCGGGGATCTGGGGACAGAGGCATCATTATACAGTTATTGCTCTTACAACCTCTTCAGGCACTCCTCTGCCATGCTTCCTGCATCTTGGAGAAACGGTGTGGTATAGAAATCCCATGCAATAATACTCTTTTTTAAAAAAATTTGACTTTGTTTTTTTTTTTTTTACATCTATTTGTATGTGAGTGCAACTCTCTCCCTCTCTCTCTCTCCCTCTCCCTTTGTGTGTGTGTATGTGTGTATATTTATGAGTGTGTATGCACATGAACGTGTGTGCATGTGCCCTAAAGTATGTGTTGGAGTCAAGATCAACTTGAGGATGTCAATTATCTGCGTTCTCTCCTTTCAGCATGAGCTCTGGAGATCAAACTCAGGTCATCAAACTTTACCTTTACCCATTGAGCCATCTCTCTGGACCAATGCAATAGTAATCTTAAGGCATCTGGCTCACACCTGCTTCTGAGTCTATCTATAGGATGGATCTATGGATACAGCAAGAATACCAAGTAACTGTTGAGTTCCTACTGTATTTCTACCCAGCACCAAGAACTTTATGTATGGTTTTATTTAATCTTTCTGGGATATCGTGTACTACTAAAAGCTCACCTTCTACTTATTCTTAACAGCAGAGACTCAGTCAAGGAGGAGCACAGGGTGCTCTCATCAATCTTTTCTTCATTCTGCAACTGAGAACAGGCTTCCAATGTGGGAATGACTCCTTGACAATCACATGCTGTCCAATCAAGGTGCAGCTCAGATTACCTGAGTCTTAACCCATTCTCTTTATTTGTTGATGTGTTTTACTCAAGGCTGAGCACTTGTCTTGCACCATTGTTGCTTGTTCGTCACTATGGCAACGTTTTGGGGTAGTTCATAATTTGCACTGCTACATAACGGAGAAGGTGAGCAAGCAGTGACTAGTATGTCCTTCGACAGATCTGTGACTTCCACCCAGAGTTCTCAGGGCATCCATCCATAGCCATGGTGACTACAACTGAATAAGGTTGTTGTCAACCAGTGGTACCACATGACCTTGCTAGAAGTTTTTCCATCGTAGGGCAATGGGTTATAAGGCGTGGAGGTTCTGAGGAAAAAGCTGGGGTTTTGCTTATATGGAAAATCTCCTGTGAACAGGTGTGTGTTCTTTCCCACTTCCCAGTGAGGACCACCCGCATGTTGCTGTGCCCTGGGATGAGGAGAGGAAACAGCCATGTGTTTCTGTTTAGGTGTGACTTGCTCCATTGTGCCTCTGGAATTCTAAGCACAATGTCTCCGACTCCTTTGTCCTGAATTTGATCAGGCAAGTTGAAAAAAAGATCAGTGAGGCCTGAATCACTAATGATTCCTCCTTGCCAGTCAGAGAGCTGGTGTGTTTCTCAAGTTCTCACAGCTAGCTAGTGGCAGAGTTGGGCCCAGAACCCAGCACAGCTGCATAGCAGAGTAGGGCCAAGAAGTACCAGGGCCTTGTTATGCTTTCTCTAGAAAATATCATGAGGGTGGTGGGGCTGACAGAAAATCACCTGGAACTGGTTGATCTGTCAATCATCTATCTATCTATCTATCTATCTATCTATCTATCATCTATCAACTCTCTACCAACCCTCAACTTTATATCTATTATCTATCATATATCTATGTACATGTCATAACCTAATCTGTCATCTATCTTATCTATCAATCATCTATCCATCAATCATCAATGTAGCCACTCATGTATCTACTTATTCATCCAATCATCTATCATCTATCTACAATAATGGTCCATATGCATATATGAATTTGTATTACATCCATAACATATATTATGTCATCCATTCATTATCTATTCCTGTGGACAATTCCATGTGTTAAAGTATATTATATATGGCATTCAAAATATTCGTGTTTCACATGTATTAGTTCCCTGTTTATTTGTATACATGTTGCATCCATCCATTTATTTAATCATAATAATTTCTAATGAGTCAGAAGAACCCTAAAGGTAGTTTACAAGGATGGGTGAAAGGTTACTATCCCTCTAGGAATCTATCTTAATAGATTTGAATAGTTAGTCTGGCACAAAGTGGTTCCCTTAAGATAACAATTAAAATTAACTACAGAAATGTAACTTTAATGTTAGAATAAAAACATTTATTTATTTTGTGCTTTTCTGTGTGGGAGAGGGGAGGGGAGGGGAGGGGAGGGGAGGGGAGGGGAGGGGAGGGGAGGGGAGGGGAGGGGAGGGGAGGGGAGGGGAGGAGAGGGTGTGGTGTAGCAAGCTGTCTTCTTGTATACCCTTGCTGTTGTACCTGGCTTCCAGGGCAGGTGGGCGGTGATGACGAAAGCCGTTGCTAAGTAGCTGTTGGGCGGAGCCTAGCGGAATTGTCCTTAAGCCAACCTCAACCAACTGTGCCTTCCTCCTATGGTGCATTGCACCTTCAAAATGTGAGCCAAAAGAGATGTTCCTTTCTGCGGGTGGCTTTTGTCAAATATTTCGTCACAGCAATGAGAAATGCAATATACAGTGCATTGCAGGTGTCGCCGTCACCACTCGTCTTTAGCCTTGCTCCTCTTCTCACTTCCAATATTTGTCCCAGGTGGATGCAGTTTGGCCTGAGTGTGAGTCAGGTGGTTTGAAGGCGATTGGAAAGCCTTCTATGCCGCAGCCCCTCCCTCTGAGTCCCTGCTGAACGCTATGTGGCACAGCTGTTCCTTTTGATTCTCTTTGAGCAGAGGTCTTCGCTATGGACATAGGGCATGCCACCGTTCTTGACAACTTCAGATTTTCCAGATGACTAACAAGATGAGACCATTTGGTCCTGAGGGGTTTGGGAAGAACTACTGTAATGGCAACCTAACCTGGTGGAGGCCAAAGGTGTCTAAGTCACCATTAACACCCAGGGATAAGTGCCAGGCAGAGCAGGGGACCTGCTGTGTGGTGATGTCTGCAGGGACAGCAGGGAGGATGCCCGCCCGTGGGTGGTACAAGAGTCCAGCTATGGTATTTCCATTCTTTCCTGATGACGCGGAGGGAGCCTGGTCTTCCCAGGGCAACTCCAGCACAGCTCATTTGTGCGTGTTTTACAATGGTGTTGATAAAATCCCTATGGAGCCCCAGAGCATGTGTGAGGAGTTCCCACCAGAAATCTAAACAACGCCCTGGCCTTGCTGACAGCTTAATAATGTGACAAAGTTCAACCCCTTCAATGACAGGGACAGGAATGCAGCTGGTCTGGTCTGACCTAGAGCTTGGAAAATACCTCCCCCAACTCCAACCCAGCATTTGACAAATAACCTTTTCTTAGCCTTTTCGAAGGCACCAGACAAAATCGAGTGCCACGCATGGGCCACATGCCACCGCTAAAATGTTAAATGGAGTGGCAGGGGCCACCAGAGTCACTTGGGGCTGACATTTATCTTTATTATTATTATTAATAATAATGCATATATTGCTTTTTTGGTGCATTCCACATTTTCCTCTTTTTTTTCCCTACTAAATCATGTGGCTGAACATCGGCAGACCCAATAAATCACCCCGTGAGCCCAAATTCAATGCAGCTGTCAGGCCAGATCCGAGAGGAGCAGGGCTCGCTTAATTGAGCTGCAGCAGAGAACCAATGGGCGTTGCCCAGAAAAATCAGAATAATAGCAGCATCGCGGGTGACATTCAAGAGCAAGACTTGAGCTGCTAGCTTCAGCTTTAATTTTACAAGAGGAAAATGGTTGTAGGGGGCAGGGATGGGTGCAAGGAGAAATCCAGACTTCAATAAATATTTAAACTCTTGGTTTCTTTCTTTTCTTTTCTTTTTTTTTCCTACCCCAAAGCCAGTACAGACAATGAATTCCACATTTAAGAAGCTCAGCAGAAGAGTCTTCTGTTTTCAGCTCTTCCCTGCCTTGCCTTTCCTCTGCTTCCCCGCGCTCCTCTTTCAGTGCCATGCACCCTCTTTTTCAACTAAAATAAAAGCTGAAAGTAAAAAAGCAACAGGATTTGAGTTGGAACCAATTTGGTGGGCCAAGAGGTTACATATGGAGCCAACAAATCAAAGAACCATGAAGGATATTACTGATTTAAAGTTATGTATGTTAAAGCCCAGATCTTAACAGCATTCATAAAGGTAAAGGCAACTGATGGAGAAGCTTAACCCACAGAAGTGGGCTTTCCCTCTGGCTGCCCTGCTCCCTTTGCAAAATCAGGGCATTTTGAGGTCTGAGGAGACCCTTCCCACCAGTGTGCTCTCACCCTCAGGTGACTGGAAAGGAAGGCACAGACCTGGTCACCAGGCAGAGATGAGCTCAGCTGGATTCTACACATAGAAGATCAGTAAGTGTGTTTGACTCATGTCTGTCTGCATATGTGGCATGTGTATGTATTTGTGCACACAAGTGCATATAGATGGATGTACACAAATGCATATGTGCATGTATAGGCACACAAATGCACATATGCATGTGTGTGTGCACAGGTGCATGTGTATATGCATATGTGTGTATGAATATGTGTGCACATATAGCCATGTATATGTGTAGATGTGTCTACAACTGTATGTGTAGGTATGTACATGTGTATGCTTAAGTGTATATGCACACATAAAAACATATGTACACATATGTGCATCTGTCCATGTGTATGTGAATATACACGTTCAAATGTTCACATTTATGTTTGTGCACTCATGTACATGTGTATGTATGTGTGTGCACAGGTTTATGTATATGTCTATGTGTGTGCAGACATATATAAACTATGTATTTGTATGTGTATAAGTGTATATGTATCTGTGTGTGCAAACATTTGCATGTATACATGTGGTCACATATTATGCATGTATATGTTTCTTGCATGAGTAAATCTGCACACATGTATGTATAAATATACACATACAAATATGTATCTATGTGTATGTGCAAACATAGACATCTATATGTGTATGAATAGGTGTGCATCAGTATAGGTATGTGTGGCAACTCTTGTGCACATGTGTATAAGTATGTATATATGTGCATAGCATGTATATGTGTGTGTGTACATTTGCACAAGAGAATGTGTACATGTGTGTACATGTGCATATATTTAGATATATGTACATGTACATGTATATGTGTATTTGTAAGTGTATGCACATATGAGAATGTATATGTATGTGTATATGTGTGTTCAAACGTGCACAGGTGCATACTCACACATACATGTGTACACATGTGCACATACATGTACTCATGAACACAGATATATATGTACACATGCACATACACATATACACATATATGTGTATATGTGCAGACATACAAATGCACACACATAAGCACTTGTGTACATACAAACAGATGTGGGTACACATAAATGCATATGTATACATATTCACTTAAATATGCACATGCGTGCAAACATAAATACACATGTGAATTTGTGTGTGCACATATATTCACATGTACATGCACATGTGTGCACACATATGTACATATATAAAGTCACATGAATATGTATGAGCATGCACATATATGTATACAAACATACATATACAGTGCACATACACATACTCATGCATATATGTGCAAACATAGCTACACATATACATATGTGTACTAATATACACATGCACATCCATACATATGAGCATACACACATACTTACACATGCACATATTAATACACGTGTGTACATATGAGCATATGCATATACAGTATGCATACATACATATGCATACAAATGTACAAACACATATACATGTATATGTGCACACACATGTGCATATGTGTACTCACATATGCATGCACATATATTCTCATGTACAAAATACATGTGTACATGTGAATATACACTTGTGCACTTATACATACGTATGCACACATATATACATACACATGTCCACATGTGTGCATATGTCCACACGTTAATATACATGCATGCATACAAATACACATGTACATCCACATGAATATGCACATGTTTATGTGTGTGTTTTGTTTAGATGTATGATATTACTAGAAAAAATACTATTTCCTTTTCCCACTTGATTTGTATAACTGTATATAACTTCAGGGAGATTTGATCCATGTGTTTTAGATTCATTTGCACTTAATTGTAAAAATCTCTCTGGAAAAGCAATTTTCTGACCCAGAGAATGTTGGTGTCCTTTCTAACAAGCCCAGTGAGGGCTCTGCTATCCCAAACCACCATGCCTGGTGCAGAAAATTGACTTGGCCAACAAAGTAAGGTAAGCCACAGCAGGGGCAGGGCACATTAGAAATGCTGGACCTGTAGACTTGACCTGTATTATAGGTTCAGGGACATACAAGAAAAAGAAAACTCTCCATAAAAAAGTAAATAAATGTGGGCTGGGAGTGTTTTAGTGTGTAAAACACATGTGCAAGCATGAAGACCTGAATTCGGGTCTCCCAGAACCCATATAAAGAACTGATGTGGTAAGCATGCTCCTGTAATCCTGGTACTCCTCAGACGAATGAGAAGTTTGCAGGCCAGCCAGCTTCGTAGCATTGTCTAAGAAACCTTGTGTCAAAAAACCCTTCACCTCAGCTTGTTCTCTGATCTCTATGTGTGGGTATGCATGGACACACACACACAATTAATTACATAAATAAATACAATAAAATTGTGGATATGGCAGGTCAATGGTAGCATAAAGTATTTCCTGAACATCAAAGGGGTGTGAGCCCACAGGAAGTATTTCCCAGCGACCCACAGGTGAAGGTTTTTAACCTCTGGTTTACAGGATCATGGTATGCTCTTGCCTTCTCTCTCTCTCTTCTCTTGGAGAAAATACTTTTTATCCAGAGACTCCAAATTACCCAAAACCATCTTGGATGGCTCCCAAAGGCCATGACATGGCAACATGGCTATGTCCAGGACATGAATCTCCCCGTCCTCCATCCATAGCAACCCAACCACAGCAGGGAAGCCACAATGGCATTCCTTCAATCCAAAATAAACATGCCATTACCAATCTCAGATTAATTGGTACCATTTGTGTGCCCTGCTTGTTGGGTTTAAGATGGAGGCTTCCCAACAGCAATGGCTGCCACTCTGGAAAACCTCAAGGCACTTACAAGTTTGGCCCTTGGCAGAACTTTCTCAGCTATTCTTTCTTAACCCTATGGCTCCATGTCTTTCTCCTCCCACCCCCTCTCCACTCTGAGACTTTTCGTAATTTTGAAGTGAGTTCCCAGAGGAAGGAGATTTTCTGGACCACTGAGTTTTGCTTTGAGTCCAGGTCTTTGTTGTCTTTAATTAATTAAGATACACATTTGCCTTTGAAATCACAATGCTTCTATAATTAATGAGAAGAAAGTATTGTAATGATGTCATGGAAAGCCTTGCACATTTTTAGTGGTACAAAAAATAATGGGGTGTCCATTCAAGTCACCGGAAAGATATGATTACTTTTCAAAGCAACGTGATCAGCTTTATTTTCCGCATTCATCAATTTTCTATTTCTTCTTCATTCAACCACATGACTGGCTCTACGTACAGTGAGGGAAAGACTAGAACAGTGTTAAAATAGCTCCTTCCTTTTAGAAAGTTATAATTTAGTTCTAGACGTAAGTGCGTACATGACCCACCATGCAAAGTGCTAAATTAGTGGTGTGGGCAGAAAGTGGTGGAGAAGATCAAGATGGAGCCAGAGGGTGGATGGAGAAAGTCTGAGCAGGCTGGCTCAAAGTAGGCAGCCTGGCTGCAGGCTTGTCTCTGTGATCTAAGGAGGTGGATTCTGTTCTGTTGAGTGAGAAGCGCATATTAGAGCAGAATGTGTCCCAAAGAACCAAGTCCAAGGAAACATTTTGATAGAAAGAATTTCATGGTACGGATGGGAAAGAACATACCCTACATACATTAGAGTAAGATGAACCCTACAAGGTTCTCTAGAGAAGGTTGTGTTAGCTTATGTTACTGCAACAAAATGCTTCATGTAAGCAATTTAATTGGGAAAAAGAAAGAACTGTCTTAGGTAAGTTTAGTTGTCAACTTGACAGATCCAACAGTCATCTGAGATATGAGCATCAACTGAGGAAGTGTCTAGATCAGACTGGCCTGTGGGCATGTCTGTGGTAACTGACTTGATTATTAATTGATGTCGGAGAGAGCCTTAGCTATGGTTATTATTGTTGTAATAAAACACTATTACCAAAAGGAACTTGGGGAGGAAAGGGCTGATTTGGCTTACACTTCTGTGTCAGTACTCATCATTGAAAGAAATCAAGCTGGGAGCTGATTCAGAGACCATGAAGGAATATTGCTTACTGGTTTAGTCGTCATGGAGCTCAGCTGGCTTTCTTTCAGCATCCAGAATCACCAAGAGCAATGGTCCCATCCACAATGAGCTGGCCCTCCAATATCAAACACTAATTTTGAAAATGCCCTATAGGCTTGCCTTCAGCTTGCTCTTATGAAGACACTTTATCAGCTGAGGTTTCCATCTCTCAAATGAGCTAAGCTTGTAGAAAGTTAGCAGAAAACTAGCCAGCACAGATGGGAAGGTATGATGTCTTCATGCATATGTGCCATCAAAACTGCATCATGAAGGACGTGTATGAATATACACCTGCCTGAGACAGAAGCAGATGAGAGTACTCTAGGCAATGAGAGAGACTTAGGACTAATAGGCCTGAGAATTATAAGCAGCACGTGGAGACTTGGGAACAACAAACACTCCAATGAGGGGGAAACTGAGGCAGGCTGGCTGGGAGTAGACCATAAGCGATCTATGCCAGCAAGTAACAACAGCAAGAAGAGCCTCAATTATCTACAGTCAGGATAGTTTGGAGGTGTCTCATGGAGGTCACTGAGACTGCTTTAGAATCTGAGTGATGCCTCCAGGGGTCTGGGCTCCCGCCATCCCTCTGCGTGGCTGCTCCTTAACACACTGACCTTCTGTGCTCCTGCTTTTGGCTTCATGCTGATAGATGGCTGCCATGGGACTGAGCATCTTTCTTTCTTTAAATCTTTTTAAACTGTATTTATTTATTTATTTATTTATTTATTTATTTATTTATTTATTTCATGGGCTGGGCAATGGTGGCACATGCCTTTAATCCCAGCACTTGGGAGGCAGAGAGGCAGGCGGATTTCTGAGTTCGAGGCCAGCCTGGTCTACAGAGTGAGTTTCAGGACAGCCAGGGCTACACAGAGAAACCCTGTCTCGAAAATCCAAAAAAAAACTGTATCTATTTATTTTATGTATATGAATATACTGTAGCTGTCTTCAGACACACAGAAGAGGCATCGGATTCCATTACAGATGGTTGTGAGCCACCATGTGGTTGCAGGGAATTGAATCAAGACCTCTGTAAGATTAGTCAGTGCTCTTAACTGCTGAGCCATCTCTCCATCCCTGAGTATATTTCTTAAAGATAATTTGCTCTATTGTTTAATCACAGCCACTTAGAACTATCCTATAGGTATGAGAACTTGCTCCTAGTATCCTATATCGATTGCTCAGCTATCTATCTATCTATCTATCTATCTATCTATCTATCTATCTATTATCCATCTATCATCTATCATCTATCATCTATTTATTATCCATCTATTATCTATCATCTATCTATCATCTATCATCTATCTATCTATCATCTATCTATCTATCTATCTATCATCTATTATCTATCTATCATCTATCTATCTACTTATCTATCATTATCAATCTATCTATCTATAACATATATATATATACAACATATATATATATACACAACATATATAAACATTATATATAACATGTATGTATATATACATATATACACATATACACACATATATATACACATATACATATATATGTTGAATATCTATCTATTTATCTATTTACCTATCTATTGAAATTGGCTTATTTGTTTAAAAGGTAACACACCCAAGAGGCTAATCCAGTAGTTGCTTGGCCCTTGAAGCCCAGTTCCCCAGAATTCTGAGTAGGCTTGTGGTGGCTGTCTCACTCTAGGAAGGCCAATAATGTGGGAGTTGCTTAGCCCAGGAGGCTGCATGCCCCTACAGTCTCAATTCGATGTTGTAAGTTTAGAAGTTTCCTGAAGAGTGATGGTCCTTAGTCCACAATGGAAACCTGAAAATGCTGGTTCTGATGTTAGCAAAGCAATCAGCAACAACGGCAGCAGCAACACCAATGTGGTAATCAACTCACCAGCAAGAGAGAAGGTTGAACAGCACCCTCCTCACCCATCTTAAGTCTGGGTTGCTTGTAGAAGGTGGCACTCATACTTGGAGTGGGTCTTCCCACATCAATGAAGACCATCAGGACAATTCTTCAGTTGACCTCCCTACAGTGGTTAACTCTAATCTGTGGCACATTGACACTAAAAGCAGCTATCACAACCTGCAAACACAGGAGGAAAGAAGGGTTTAGTTTGGCTCCCCATCTGATGGTGGAGTCCATTATGGAAGAGAGCCATAATGACAAGAGCATGAGGCAGGAGACAGAGATGGGTGTTGGTACCTAGCTTATTTTCTTCATTTCACTCAGTCTGGCACCCTCCCTCGTGGGACAGCTCACCCGACTTTCAGAATGGGTCTTTTCCCCTCCATTAGAACTTTCTGGAAACACTATGGGAGAAATACCTGGAAATGTGTTTCCAAGGTGAATCTTAATGCACCCAAGTTGCAATGGATGTTAGTTAACCATTGCAGGAACTGAATTTATATTCCCCACCCCTAAAATTCACATGTTGAAATTCTAACATCAGGATACTAGGAAGTAGTGACTTTCATGGTAATTGGGTCCTGAGGATGGTACCTTGGGAACTGACATTGCTGCTCTTGTGAGAGTGGTTACAGAGCTCCTGTATGGGACTATAAGGAAAGGTCAAGTACTTAGCCCAGAAAAGGACTCTGTCCAGAATCAACCATGCTGGCATCAGGTCTTAGACTCTCAGCCTCCTGACTTTGAGAAATCCACCCCTCTGGTTTATATGTCACCGCATTTGTAGTAATTTTGTATAGCAAGTTATATTGAGACATCTCCCGGAAATAGTTCAATCTTGTCATGCCTCTGATGTCAGAAGGTAAACATTCTTTTGGTTTAGTTTTCTGAAGAACTAGGTCTGACCGAAAGAATGAAGCAATTACTGACCTTTCCACTGTGGGTGCTTCCTCACTGTGGGTGCAAATTGGACAGAAAAGAAGAGAAATGAAGTTGCAGTCAACAAGGTCTGGTTGAAGAAGCTGATGCCTTGGCAACTCAGGGAGAAAGCAGTTTTTCTATTGTAGAGAACCTGAAGGCTGTGGAAGTGCTGGGCTTTTACAGTATCTCCAGTAGGTTTAGGGAGATATTTATTCAAGCTGTTCAGAGGAAGGGCCATTACAATTCCACTGTGGCAATCTTCGACTGTAAAGATGGTCCAAATGGGTTAGTGTGTTGGGGTCCACACTAGCCCCACGTTGGGCGCCAAAATAATGTTGGGGACCGCACTAGTCCCATGTTGGGGTGGCCAAAAAATGTCTCGGCCTGAGCAAAATGTTGAGGCCTGGGCCGACCCACGTTTGGGCGGCCACTGTATCCCGGCCCAAGCTGCTGCTCCGGTCTGCAGGTCAGGGTTCAGCAAGAGCGAGGGTGAGGGCAGATTCTACCTAATGTCTGATGTGTATGAATCTCTCTCCCTAGTCTGATGTCTGGTTCTGTCTTCTATAGTCTCCCTAATGTCTGAATCCTACTGTCTGCCTCTGCATTTTATATGTCTTACTTCTAAGCCACGCCTCTAAGTTACACCTTTAATCATGCCCTTAGGTCTTGTCTCTAACTCTGATCTCTATACTTCTAAATCATACTCTTAAGTTACACACCTTTAATCTCACACATCTTTAATCTCACACACCTTTAATCTCAAGGTATCTAAACCAAGATTATTGGAGTGTTTTCAGCTGTTGTAGGCTATTGTAATTCAAGTCTCATGTCAGGGTATATGGCTCAAGATGGCTGCAAAGCTGATAGCCGCTTTCTGCTAAAAGTCGGCCCCCAACATTAGTGGAAGCTCCCAACTATGAAAACACCATAAAGACATGAGCTCTGAAAAGAAACATCTCCACTCAGAAACTGTTCTGATTTCATTTCTGTTGCTGTGGTAAACACCATACCAAAAGTGACTTGGGGAAGAAAGGGTTTATTTCAACAGGTTAAAGACCATCATGAAGAAAAGTCAGGGCAGGAACCCAAGGCTGGAACCTGGCTACAGAAACTGAAGCAAGGACCCTAGAGAAACAGAATTTGCTGGCTTTCTACCCTTGGCTTGCTCAGCTAGTGTCTTGTTAGGAATTTACTGCTGTGAATAGACACCATGGCCAAGGCAAGTCTTATAAAGAACAACATTTTTAACTGGGGCTGGCTGACAGGTTCAGAGGTTCAGTCTATTATCATCAAGGTGGGAGCATGGCAGCATCCAGACAGGCATGGTGCAGGAGGAACTGAGAGTTCTACATCTTCATCTGAAGGCTGCTAAGAGAATACTGACTTCCAGGCAGCTAGAATGAGGGACTTACAGCACACACCCACAGTGACAAACCTACTCCAACAGGGCCACACCTTCTAGTAGTGCCTAGGCCAAGTATATGTAAACCATCACAGCTAGATTCCTTATATAGCCCAGGTCCATCTGCTAGGAGATGGCACTGCTTAAAGTGGGCAGGGCCATCCTCAATCAATTAGCAACTATAAATATGTCCTACAGATATGCCCACAGGCCAATCTGATCATGGCAATTCTTCAACTGAGGTCTCTTCTAGGATAACTCTAGGATGTGTTAAGTTGACAATAAAAAAATAGCTAGAGTATAAACATGTATGACATTAGAGCTTCTTAAATAATTTCCACAGAATGAGCGTGGAGAAACATACAAAAGATGAATGGTAAAGAGTACAAACAATTGGCTAGAAGAACATCTGATATTTTTCAATGCCAAGAGAACGAAGCTTTTAAATGCGCAAAAGCTACTGTTGCAAGGTATCCACCAGAGAAGACTACTTGGACATGGGTTTAGGGGTTTAAGCCAATAGAAAATTTTTATTAGCTGTCCAGCAAGTATACTGGGTGTTAGGGACCCAAGCACAGTCTTGAGCCCTCTCAGAATGAGCTTTTAAGCCCCCAAACCACATCCTGGGTCGACATATTTGTTAGGAAGAACAGTTAGCCAGAAGTAGAACTACAGAAACCAAAAAGCAAGGTTAGTACATTTAGACTTTCCCAGAAGTTTTTATTCTTGTTTTGGCAAGTATTTCTGCCTACATGCAGGATTGCAAGGCCTGAATGGAACATTATAGTGTCAGTGTGTTAAGGTCTGGGAGTGTCCGTTACATCTCCACTGAGGGTAATCCATTTGGGGCTCTGGCAAGTGAAAAAGAGAAGCAGTAATCACCAATATCCACCACCACCACCATCGCTATGACCATCACTATCACCATGACCACTACCTCTAATCCTGACATTAACTCCAGATCTGACTCAACATCCAGAGTACCATTCCAAGGTGAACTACAGGACATTATCTATGTAGCTTCCATCAAGAGGCATGTGTGTGCCCTGAACAGTCCCACTAGGAATAGATGTATCCTGCCCATAGCTACCTACATCACTTCGGCATAGACCACTTTCATGACCCCTGCTTCAAGGAACAATTTAAATCTTCCAAAGCCACCCACTGAGCAATTACTCTACAGATTTCCTTTTATCAACAGCTCATGAGAAGTAACTAGATACTGTAATTATAGGGCAGGATAATGGAGTATTTTGCTTTGTGTTCTTTGAGAATTAGCCAAGAACCCCCTGACCAATCTATGATTCCTCAAAAGGCAAGCTAGCAGAGAACCTAATGGGTAAGTTCTACAGGTGATTCAGGGGGAAAAAGGCTTTGAAAATAGGCCTTTTTCTCTCTCCAGTTGCTGCAAAACTTGAGGAGTTATGGTGGACAAAGCTGGAGGGTTGAGGTTGGGGAAACAAAAGTGTGTAGGCACTCAAAGGTGTGTAGGCAGGGCAACATGTGGGAAGCCTTCTGCAGGACAAGAATTATTTACAAATACATGGAGCTGCATTTTCTATCTTGGGAACATTCCCAGATTAGTCTTGTGCCTCCTTCAGTAGAATGCATACATGCACAGGACAGCCCTGTAGTCTCAGGTTTTAGGGCACTGGATGCTGGAATTGTGCCCTCGATACAGCAAACTTACCTTCTGAAGATGCTGGAGCACGATGTGCTTGGGCTGAGACTGTGTAGAAAGAAGTGAGGAATGGGGTATATGCAGGGAAGACTTAGAAATGAGTAGACACATGACCAGACAAGGTGCATCGGCTTCCCGTGGCTGCTGTAACACAGTGCCACTGCCTGGGTACCCAACCCAAACACAAAGTTTGTCATTCACAATTTTAGATGCTACCAGTTAAGCACCAAGATATTAGTTGTGATGTGTTCTTCCAAAACTTCTAAAGGGAGAATCTCAGTCTCTTACAGTTTCTGTAGATCCAAACATTTCTTTCTAGTAGCATATCTTCAGTCTGTTTGTCTTGACGTGGCCGCCTTGTCAACCTCCAACTTTCTGTTCTTTTAAAGAGCCAGTGATGTCAGCTTCCATTTCAATATGATTATATCCACAAAGTCTTCCTTCTTCTCTCTCTTTGTCCTCTTTCTTTCTCTCTCCCCCATCTTCTCTCTCTCTCTCTCTCTCTCTCTCTCTCTCTCTCTCTCTCTCTCTCTCTCATTACACAAAGCCTAGACTGGTTCGTACTTTCTATCCTCCTACATCTGACTCACCATGGCAATGAGTGAAAGTGCAGCACCCTGGATATAAGTTCATTTAAAATAAAGCTAGATACGCAGGTATTAGACATTAGGATTCAAACACAGCATTTGTGGAAAAGAACACTGAACCTATAACATAGATATATGTTGAAAAGCAAAGATAATTCCTGATTTATCAAATGACTAGCTGGGATGCCGTAGAAGTTTGAGTGTATTTTCAATCAAGCTTAGGGTTCACCCTCCGAAGAATGGTGGCTTTCTTTTTATCTTTTCTTTTAATTAAGACTCTGGTATGTCCTGTATAACCTCTGGTATAACCTGTAATTGTTACTGTTGATTGACAGTTTCACAGGCTCTGGAATCACCTAGGAGATACACCTCCAGGCACATTTATGGTAGATTACTTAGATTCCTTTAGTCTCTGGGAGTATCTGCAAGGGGTGATTTTGCTTAGACAATTGGGGTTGGAAGGCATGCCTTAAAAGAAGGTGGTACGGTACTGTTTTGAGGGACTTGGGTCCTGAACTGCATGGAAGGGAGAAAGCTTGTTGAACATTAGCTAGCAACCTTTGCTCTCTTCTTCCAGACTGCACAATGCAGTCAGTATGACCAGCTGCCTCAAATGCCTGCTAACTTGTCTTCTCCACTATGATAGATTATACCATTGAACTATGAGAAAAAATAAGTCCCCTTTCCCTTAAGTTGCTCTCGTATCTTATCAAAGCAACAAGAACAGTAACTAACACAAAAACAGATTAGCAATTACAAAATTTTAGTATGTTTTTTGTCCATTAAGGTGAATTAATCAAATTATCACCTACAGACTCACTAGGAAGAAGTATGCAGCTGTAAAAAGTGGGCAGTCCCTATGTGCTTGTGTGGCAGGAAGTGTCTCAGAATGCATGCACTACTATAATAAGTTGACATATGTTGGATGACTTATGAATGATAGAAAATTATTTCCCCAATTTCTAGAGGCTGGGGAGTCCAAGACTAAGGTGATAACTGTTTCCTGTTAGCTTTTTTATCTTTGTGTTCTCCATGATGGAAACTTGAGGATTTCTTTTTATGACTATTCTTCTTTTTTTAAGTTTACATGTATGCGTATTTCTTCTGCTTGTATATCTATAACTACATTCATGCCAGGTGTTCACAGAAACTAGAAGAGGGCATTAGATTTCCTGGAACTGGAGTGACATCCACGGTTGTAAGATATCACGTGGGTGCTAGGACTCAAACTTAGTTCTTTGGGAAGAGCATTATCCATCCTTCCAGCACCTCATGGCTACTCTGCTTATGGTGCTGATCCAATTTATGGATTATATTCTTCTCACAGTAGTCATATTTCTGTCCTCATCATATTAGACTGGATAACAATGATTGACATATAGATTTGGAGACAACACATTCATTCCGTAAACAAACTCTCTAGGATATATTTCTTTAAAAAAAAAAAAGACATACAACAATGTAAATGGCACACACTTTTGTGTGTGAAGGAAGGTTCAGAATATGTATAAGGTTCTTGCATCTTCATAAAGAAGAATCTGGAAAGATTCAGAAGACATAAAGAAAGTCATTAAACAAATAGGGAATTTGAACCTTTCCAATATTTACTTTATTACAGTATTTTAATATTTGAACCATGTAAGTATATTTCTTAATTGAAATTAAAACAACAGTAGTTAATTTAATGCACATCTCTGGGGACCTGATAATCACACATTTAGGAACTTGTATTATGCATATTTTCTCACATGTATTCAGAGATAGAGGGGCATTTGCCATAGTCCTTCATGTTGTTACATGTACATCCCAACTGGATGTCACTCCAGTTCCAGGGAATCTAATACCCTCTTCTGGCACCGGTGAACACCTAGCATGACTGTGGTTACAGATATACATGCAGATGAAGTACGTCAATAGTCAATCACTAGAAGCCACTTAAATATGTTTTAAGGGTAGACAGGTTCAGTGAAGTTGTATCCACAAAGTGAAACATTAGAAGATATTACATAGAATATGAAATATGCATTAATATGTAAAGTTCTCGTGTGTGTGTGTGTGTGTGTGTGTGTGTAAGTGCATGCGTGTGCTACCTGTGTTGCAGGATATTTAATTATACCGTGAACTCTGAGATTGTGTTATTTACTTAAACTGTTGTTTCTGGTTGTGGGGTGGCTCAGCCTTAAAACACACCTTTAACCCCTCTGGCTGGAATACAGACTTGCCCTTAATCCCAAACAATGAAGGTAAAGTTAGTTTGTAGAAGGAAACACCCATGTTTGAACGTGACTTCTAATTGAGTGGCAGATAAAGTGATGAATCAGAGAAAGATTCCACAGAATAGGATCTGCCCAACTCTCACAAGAAGAAAGAGGAAAGAGCAGCTATTTAAGAGGCAATACAGAGACAGAAGGAAGGAGGCAGTTTTACTGGAACAGTTGTCCAGAGACAGGTTGAAGGGAGAGAACAAGCTAGACATAGGTGAAGACAAAATAAGCCAGAGAATGAGAAAAAAGTCAGAAGATAAGAACAAATTGATAGTGATAGTTTAAAATCAAGATCAATTCAGGAGAACCTCAGAGAAGCCAGTTTGAATAAGTCAGCATGGAAGCGAGTTTGAGCCAAAACAGCTGAGTTGACCCACTGGTCATAATTCAGAAATAACTAGAAAGGGGTGAGCTTATTTAGCAGTAAGTTTCAGAGGCTGAAAACATTCTAGTCCTAGATAAGATTGTATTGAGCCTAGAAGCTTCCAGGACTAGGTATGAGTTAGCAGACTGAGGCAGTAAGCACCAGAGACAACAGTTACATCAGGAGACTAGAAGTAACTTTTGCATATATGCAAGATCAAAAATAACATACTCTCATTTTTGATTATATATATATATATATATATATATATATATATATATATATATAATTTATGTGTGTATATTCATCCGCATATCTTACTGTTTTTAAAAGAGCATGCATGTATCCTGTGGCATATGTATGTGTTTTACATTTATTTCCTGTTATTTAAAATGTTTCATTCGGGAAGGAGGCGCATTAAGACCCATAAATAAACTCAGAAGTCTGGGAGAATTCCTGAAACTGACCAGATTCACAATGTTTCTGCCTTACTAGGGCTATGTAAGCAGTAAAAACTGCTAAGGAGAAGAGACTCTCTAACCATTGAGCTGCCTGTAAGTTGTGCAGAGACCTCTAGGGTTCCAGGTTTCAAGAGTCATCACCCATGCTGGGGCAAGCTTTTTGTGGTATAGCTTTTGGGGGATCATACATGTTCCTGTATGTAACCACTCATCTATATTCCTGTAAATAACCCAAATAAAATCATTAGTTTACCAAGTTGGAGTTCAGTGGTTTTGTAACCTTGGTCTGTTGTTGGTTCCCCACCTGTGTTCATGTCTTCCTAAGAATAGTGTCAGACAGCAGTGTGCTAACGGTTAAAATTCTGAAAGTAAATAACCATGCACAAAATCGTGAATACTCGTGACCTTTGGAATGCAATCAGAGTGTTTCAGGTAGGATAGTTGCCAGCTGTTCATTGTAACACTTTTGAGTTGAATGGATTTTCTTTTGTTTTGTGCATGTTTTCCTTTTTGAATTAAAAATAAATACATATCTCCCTGATAAAAAAAATGCACGTGGCAACAATGGAGCTTTGTACTTTGAATGGACTTTAACATTCATTTTTAAAGTAATCTGTGCTTGAAACTTAGTTACTTTCTTGCTGCTGTGCTAAAATACTGAGAAAGCAACTCAAGGGAGAAGCTGTTTATGTTCCAGAAATAGTTACAGTTCCAGAGGGATATGAGCCATCATTGACAGTGAAGACATGGTAGCAGGAGCAAGGACCAGCAAACTGGCTGGTCATATTGCCTTTCCCCCTGCAAAGTTCTACCTTCTAAAGGTTCTAGAACCTTCCCAAACAGCACTGCTGCTAGCTGGCGACGAAGGGTTCAAACTTGAGAACCTGTGGGGTACATTTCCCACTCAAAACACAAAATTTCATCTGCTTTGCTGTTTTATAACGCTACCTGATTCCTATTCTAGCCTGTGGATTTAAATACATTGCATTTCTTCCTTTCTGCCTGAGGGGGGCTATTCTTCATTTCAGTTTTACATTTACGATTGCCACGCCAGGATTTGAGTTGGAATCCTGGAATTTGCTACCTTATACACACTGTTAACTTGTGCAATTTCTGTTAAGTCTCAGATCCCATCTGTCAATGAAACAGAGAAAACATTGCAGAAATATTTTCAGAATCTAGGAGAATATAAATATGTACAATTTAGCATGTGAGAATCCAAGGGCATGCATCCAACATGGTGACGACAGCTTTGTTAACAGTTATTGTGATCAGGCAGGCAGGATTGCAAATAGGAGTCATCTCGATTTGATTTTGCACCAGGTGAATCCTGTCTTGTGTATCACAGCCAGGCCAGAGGTTTTCCCAATGGAAGCCTAAAATTTCCCTGGGTTTCTTGGCCACAGTAATCATAGGTAAGAGAGTCAAAACGCTAACTAATAGTGAGAGTTCTGAATTCACTATTGTCAGGTAAAAATCAGTGTGCATCCTTGTCTGCATGGGGGATTTCATTGCCCTTATTAAGAAAGCTTTCTTTGAAACCACGTGCTTTTGTTCTGTGTCACCCTCAGAAAACCTTTGGTCTCAGTCCATCAAGTCTCTTTGTCTGTGAACACACATGTTCTTTATAAAAGGAATGAAGTCATAGCTGTGTTGTCTTTTCTTGCCTTCATAGAGTTAAGATCTATGGTGACCATCCTTCATGTTCTTCCATCCCATTCCCTCCTCCAGTGTAACTCCTGGTCAAGTGGTCTCACTGTCTGATTGGCTTTCTGCCTTGATGCATTTACAGGGTCTTTTATTATTGACTTTAGAGTTCCTTGTAAGGTACTAAAATAAGCATTTTAAAATAGTCTCCGGTGGGCAGTTTAGAATTTAACTGCTCTTTTCATTATCCTCCTCAACACTCTCATATAGTTCCCATTTCTAGAATTAAATAACCACATGGTCGCTTTGGGGATCTGTGTCTCTTTTGGATGTTGAACTTGGCCTGGCTGTTGCCATTATTATGTAGCGGTTCAGTGAAACTCTTGTGATCCCTCACAGTCGTTACTTGGTTCCTAGTCTTTGTTTGTGGGTTTTGTGGCATCTTGTTAAATTTAGGACCAAATCGTAGCAGCATCTTGACTTGTTTGAGTATCTGTAAAGTATCACAAGCTGTTGACACAAGATATTCTTCATGGAATTCTGGGACTCATGATAACCTGCTGGGGCACTGGGAAAGACTAGAAGCCATTTTCCAGAAGTCCATCCATTCTAGCTAAGCCTCTTTCCAGCAGTAATTAAGTATTTAATCAAATCTTTGCAGTATCTTGGCTCTTATTTGAGGGGCTACAATACCTTGGAGGCCTTTATTCAAGATACAGATGCTTAAAGTTCAAGTTCATACTTCTACATGCCCTGGAACAGAGCCAGCCAACTTGCCAGCTATCCCCTAGCTCCTCCACGCTCATCAGCCCTGAGGATGGACTTGATTTAACTCTATACACCAAGAGATCAACAATGTCTGAGAGTTTCTGGTAGAATTTTTCCTACTAAAAACTATCTCGACAAATCTCATGCTTTCCCGTGCATTGTTTCCAACTCTGCAAGCTAGAAAAGCCCCCGTGTCTCCCCTATGCCTTAGATGCTGGTGGGGAAACACGTGGACATGATTTAGGGTGGCCTGGGTGCGGTCTAAAGGAAGTTTTGGGTTTTGTTGTTGTTTGTTTGTTTTGTATGTTCTGTTTCAATAACAGAAGAAAATCTATACAGCGGCGGTATGTTTCAAAATGTCTCAGGAAGTCTGAAGGAGAACAGTAGCTGCCAGGGAAAGCAGTCCATGCTAGCTTATCCCAGAATGTGACAGCTTCAAGATCTATGACAGCTGGACACTGCAGGAGGAAAGTGCACTCTTACTTTAAGAGTGGGAACCTTAACAGAAAATACAAAGGGATCAATGTACTTTGGGAAGCTCCTCAACATATAGACAAACAAAGGCGTACCCATGAAGTATACTTCACAGGCTAAATGGAGTAGAACTGAGAAACAATAAAAACACTGGCGATGATGTGAGGAAAGAGGCACTCTCACATTTCTGCTGAGGCAGAAGCATGACAGAACATTCTGGAGGCAATTTTAGCAACATATACCAGGACTCTTACAATATACATGCTTATCGACTTAGTTTTGTCAACTCTAATATGAATCCCATGGAGATGGCAAACATTTTTAGCTTACAGATGTGCCACTATAACATTGATTTTAAGAATGGAAAGTTAGAGAGACCACTCCTTGCTTTCAAGATTAGGTTTTAATTGCAGAAAGGGTGTCAAGGACTGACTAGAATAAAACAGTCCCTGCTCCAGATCATAGAATAATTCAATAATTGTTTCCCTTGAGTAGAATTATGTTCTTATCTTCAGTCTTTGCTGCCTGCCCTCTTGGTCTGACACTCTATGCTTTTCCCTAATTAAAAAAAAATTACTCTATTTTATGTGTGGGAAGCCTAGCTTCTAGACCTAAAAGAGTCAGGGGCTTTAGGAATAGCCCCAGTGGATAAGTGTAGCAATAAGTTTTGACTACACCCCTTTGTGCTCCTGGAGGGTCGGGCACTTCCACCCGCCCACCCAGGAACTCTTTGAATTTTTCAAATAGAAAAAGACACACACACACACACACACACACACACACACACACACACATGCCAGTTAATGTTAAAAGGCTAGGCACTCCTAAACTTTCTATTGCTACCCCAGGCCCAGTCAGGGAGGTGGCCAGTGGCCACTCACCCAAATTCTCACATGGCTAGTTGGCTTTCTCTCCTGCAGTTCCTGAGTCCCTGCCTTCTTCCCTGACTCATGGTGGATCTCCCTTTTCTCTTCCCTGCATCCTAGCCTGGGCAAATCTAAGGTTCCTTCCCTGTCTCCCTTTGCCCAGCCATTAGCCACTGGCATCTTTATTAATCGATCGAAAACCAATTGAGGAATAAGGACTTTCAGCATTTAGACACTCAGCTTTCTGATTAAATCGAAGCATTAGAACAAATCTCCAACAGATTGGATTACTTTGCCACACAAAGTGCAGGGACCTGAGTTCAGGTCCCAGCACCTACATAAAAAGCAGGTGTGGATAGGCACACATTGGTAACCCCAGAGGTGTATATGATGGAGATAGGAGGCTCTCTGGGAAATTTTGTCCCTTAGCCTAGCTTCAGGCTCAGTGAGAAGACCCTATCTCAAAAACATACAAAACAGTAGATAGTGGTGGGGGTAGGGTACTTAATGTCCTCTTCCATACAGGTGAGAATATGCCACACCCAACACACACACTAATCAAAAATAAAAGTAAAACAGACATAGAACTCAGCATTTTTTTTTTTTTTTTTTTTTTTAGTATGACTGTTTTCATTTCCAAGAGCCCTTCCTGGAGACTCTCTGAAATGAGACTCAGAACTCTTCAATACTGTACACAGGCATTACACATTGTAGCAGCTACTTAACTTACTGCTGGGACTTGACAAGAAGCAAATTAAGAGAGGAAGGGTTTGTTTTGGCTTACAGTTTAAGAAGGAATTCAGTCCATCATTGTGGAGAAGGCATGTCACCCATGGGCCTGAGGCTGCTGGTCACATTGCATCTGCTGTCAGAAAGCAGAAAAAGTGTGAACCTGATCCATGAGTGTCAGGGGCAGCTTTGCTTGTACACTGAAGGCCTAAATTCAGCCATAGGCCTAAGTCAGCCTGCTAACACAAAGTCTCCAGTCTCTGTGGAAAAAACACTGGAACAGATAGCTATAAGATATTGTAAACAGGCAGCTTTGGTGGAAATTTACCAGCCTGGATAGGAACAAGTAGTCATAGGTCTTGTGGACAGTCATAGACCTTGGGTAGCCTTGGTAGATAGTACCAACTTAGATAAGGACAAGTGAATCATAGGCAGAGTCATAGTGACCTGTCCCCCGAACCTTCACCCAGCAGACAAACTGTTCTGGAAGATATCTGTACTCCCCCTGAACACCTACGCTCCCGAGTCATCCCCATCCCCACATCCTGCCTTTTTTGTGTATATAACCCCTGTGTGAAAAAGTAAAAATTGCAGTTTGATCAGCCTATAGACAGATCGCCATTCTTTGCGTTCGCCTGTCTCCCATCTTCTCTTTCAGGTAACCTCCCCGGACCCCTGTTTAATGCCCTGCTGGCCAGGACATATGAGCCTCAATACCTGACCACAGTGACTTGCTTCTCCTAGTGAGGTTCTAGTGAGAGAAAGAGAGAAAGAGAGGGGGAAGGCACCTCGGAGCAGTGATTTAAAGAATTGCTTTTCTTAAAATAATCTTCTTAAAGTTCCACAACCATCCAAATCATATGAGCCAATGGCATGTATTCCAAATTCAAACCGCAGCATCTCCTGTGCTTCCTAGTTTCTCAGGATTTAGCTAAGGAGAGGTGAACTCTCCCTTGATCCAACATGCCCTCTCTAGTTTAAAGTTCTGCATTCAAGCAATGAAACATGGGATGTCAGTTGTCTAGTAACTATGAAGGTGGCCACTATAGGATACTTTGGGTTATGGGAGGGGTAAGCACCAAACAATCCAAACACTCTGGAACAATCTGGGATGAGTTACAGTATAGGAAGTCTGGAGTTTTAGGATGGGGTTCCAGTTTCAAGGTCTTCTGGCTTTTTTATGTTTCCTACTGAGTGTTTTACATTGCTTTGTGTTGTCTCGGTACCAGAACTAGCTTCCTCATAGCCCCTTTAGAGCAACAGCACATCTGGGACACACACACACAGAGAGAGAGAGAGAGAGAGAGAGAGAGAGAGAGAGAGAGAGAGAGAGAGAGAACCCTAGATCAGTGATTTAAAGAATTATATTTCTTAAGATAAAGGACATTTTCTCCAGAACTTCTTAGTCAGATCTCCCTTCCCATTTTTCCCCACTCTGAAGTCAACTGATAGGTCAGGTACAGGTTATTGATGATTTCCTAGCCACTGAGAATGAGATTGTTTTCTATAGACTTTATAATGTAAGGCAGGAGAAGGAGGGGAGACTATTGCCTAACCCAATTAGAGCTCTGCCAAAACACTGTGGGAGTGGTCACATAGTCATCCATCAGCAGCCCCTGATGCCCCTGCCCTGAGCCCCAGATTGCCCTTCTTCAGCAGCTATTCCGTAACTTCTAAGATTCTCGCAGGCTCTTCTTACTGCACAGAAACTCTACAAGATGACCAGAACCATAGCTCACAGGTGGCCCCATTGAAGACTGTGTTGGCTTCAGAGACTCTGGGAAGCTCAGCCCCGAGTCAGTGATGGGATGCTACAACTGCACTCAGGGCTGGGGCTCATGAGAGCCAGGAGAGCGTTTGGGGCACAAGTAGACTGATAGCTGACACAGTAGGTATTACAGTGCAGAGAGGAAATGGGAAGTAGGGCTGGCATGGTACAATGGTTGACTTTCCCCATATACCCTCAAAGAACTTATACCCTTCCCAATTAACAAACAAACAAACAACAAACAGATGCACAGGAATTGGGACAGCTATATCACAAGCTTTTTGACTTCCTGCTTCTCTCTTCTTTTTTCCTTCCCCCTTCCTCTTTTTCTTTCTTTGTTCCATCTTTTTTCCTCTCTCCCTTTTCCCTCCCTCCCTCTCTTTCTTCCTTCCTTCCTTCCGTCCTTCCTTTTTTCCTTCCTCTCTTTCTTTCTTTTTATTTTTCCCTTCTTTCTATTCTGAGGATCAAACCTATGACATCTTGCATGGCTCCACCATAGAACCACACTCCAGTCCTACCTTTATAGTTGTTTTTGTTGTTGTTGTTTTGATTTTTTTAAAATGGCCCTATTTCATGTGAAACTAAATAACCTTTATTTGAAAAAGAGAAAGATTTTTTTTTTAAATATTGTCATCTGAAACAGCGTAACCCTCTTCCAAAGAAGCCCAGTGATCTCTTTTGTAGTAATTGAAAATAAACCAACTTTATTTGAATCAGTCAATAGCAATCAAGACCAGGAAACGCATTTACAGCTGGCTCAAGGATAGGAAGAAAACACTCGACTTGGTATGTATTCAAAGGCATGGTGCATTTAGTAAGGCTTGAAAGCAGGGTCTGTTCTCACCACAGTTAAAGATCTCAAGAAATGTGAGTTACCATCATTTGGAGTGTCTCTACATACAATGAATTAGAATTGCTAACAGTTAACTCCTAAGCTTATAAAATAGAAAAACTAGGTGACTGTGGGGGTGGGGAGAAATTCAAATATCAGCTGAATATTTTACTTGTTTTCACTTGTTTTGAGGCAGGGTCTCATGTAGTTCAGACTGGCCTCCAGTTTGCTATGCAGCTGACCCTGATCTTCCTGCCTTCAGCTCTTTTGTACTGGGATTACCAGTGTTTGCTACCATGCTTGGTTTATGAAGTGCTGGAGATTCAACCCAGAGCTTCATACATGTTAAGCAAACACTCTACAATCAAGCTAGATCCTAGCCTTATATCTTCTATAAATATATTCCCAGTCGATGTTGGGACATCTCTAGCTATATACAAAAACACCATGTCTTCAAAACTGTGTTTGCCAAACATCAGATCGATTTTTATAGAAAGTACGGTTCAAGTCAAACCTTATATTGGGTAAATGTTTTGTTTCTTTTTGCTGGTGCATCTGGTGATAGTGGAGAATAGATTTATTTCCTGAAACAACATTAAATAAAATTGTGCAGTTTGATTTATACTCATTCATAATAATGAGTGAGATGAACGTAGCTTGAAACTAGGCTGGGAAAAAATATCGGTAAAGGGAAAATCAAATACACTTATAACTCAGGCACAAACTGTTAGTTTGAATGAGAAAGAGCAGTGGATACAAAGTCACTGGCCTGTCTGTAGAAGGGCCCCAAGATCAATGACAAGATCACAAATGTTCTCCCAACACCAGAGTCTGGGGCCTCAAAGACACACTTCTTTCCTTCACCTTCACCCTTTCTAAAGGTTCTTTGTAATATCTTATATAGATATAATGTATATGAATATAGATGATATAAACATGTAGATCTCAAAAGATAATCCTTAAGAATCACTGAACTTAGTTTCAACCATGAGTTAGTGTTTCATGTTTCCAAGCAAGACCACATTAGGATCCTGCCTCATCTTGCAGCTGAGCTGACTCCTGGACCATGGAGGAATGGAGGGAAACCCCAGAAGTACCTACTGACCAGGCAGCTACTACTTCTAAAAGGAATGATGGCAGGTATAAACTATTTTAGTGGTGGTGAGCTTTTATTAGATGGACACACAGCTTCTGCCTTGGCTTCCCTCATAATACAATTTACCTGGGCCTAGCAGGTCCCCAGGACTCTGAAACAGTCAACATCTCTCTGTGCCAGGCATGCTTCATTCCATGATGGTCCTAAACAGCTTGGAACTGTCTGTCTGCAAAATGTCCACCCCTCTAGACACAGGCAATATCGTCACTACTGTTGCCACACCTCACAGGATCCAGAGGGTACCAGAAGGTTCTCCCCAGACCTCACTTTTGGAGTATCTTGTTTTTGAAGAAAAAAGAAAGATTTTGCCTGTTGCCACAAGCACCAGAAGGGACCAGTGGGGACATTGCCATCTACCAGGAAGCTGGAACTAGTTTGGGATTGAATGGCTAAATAAACTGACTGGCCATTTCCTACTTTGCAACTGATTCTTTGGCTCCAGGAACATACCTAGACCCCTCATTTAAAAGGTGAGTTAGACACATGACTGTGATCCTGAACTTACCAGGAATTTCTCTTTTTTTTTTCAGGAGACTATGAAATTATATCCTGAAACAGGCAATAAGTTCACTTTCTACCTTATTATGGATAGTTACTAACATCTTAATGAATGTCTTCTCTCTGGATTAACCTAAGAAGAGGGCAGTTTTAAGTAGGAACACTCAGCTCAGTAATTCTGAGTTGGACGCTATCTGTCTGTCTTGCCTTGCACTTACGTTTCACACATACAAGATCATCATGTGACAGTCCAAGGTGCGAGAGGAATACAAAATAGCTCCTTCAAGATGGCTTCCTTTTCTCTGCCATCCAAATGCTTCCTAGGGGACTACCATTTACCAGAATAGTTCTTATCCAGAATTTCTGCAGGAAGAGTCCACACTGCAAACTCTTCCACATGGTGTGAGTTGGGATTTGGAACCTGACCACAGGGTGGTTGCAGATGGTAAACCATACACATGACAAGGTTAAGACCAAGGTCCAGAGAAGATGGAGCCTCCAGAGAAAAATATCCATGGGGGAGTTAGGAGGGTGATCATCATTGACTTTATTGCTATTTTTTTTTAATATACTGTGATAATTATGTTCTAAGACATTGGTCAGTTTCATGATTACCTGGTAACATTAAAGTTACTTCTGCATTAAAGTACTTAGGAAGCCTCCCTTCTAAGTCTTGCCTCTCTTTAAAGGGGTTCTTATTGCTCCTATAGCATCCAACATTGCCTAAATATTGAGATTTCTGTGAAACGAATTCAACCATAGGAGGACCGTCTAGAAACAATATTGACTTGGCTTGGGAAGTTTGTTTTTAAAGACTTGCCAATTGCTGGGCTCAGAACATCACCTGAGGAGAATTCTTCCCCTTCCTCTGAAGCCCCTCTCTATGTATCCTAGTCTTCATATCTTTACCATCAGCCCACCTGTGGAAAATAGGGACGAGCTGCCTGGGTTCACCCTGCCTGCTTGTAAATTCTAGGGAGGATGCCTGAAAGCAGCGGGGTTTTCTTGTAATTTAACAGCCTTCCGGAAGGTTCCGGAAGTTCTCCTTCCCCAGGAGGCCCATTGAGGGCTCCTCTCTGAAGAAAAAGGGGCTGTTCCCTCAGCAGTGCTACACTTTTAAACATCCCCAGGGGCAGCTTACGGAGAGCCTGTGGAAAGGTTCCTGTTGCGATGGAAATGAATCGACTCGTTTTGCCTCTTCAAATCCCTTTCAGGTTTATAAAATGTCCTAGCAGGCAGAGTCCTGGCCCCCAGTGGGCTAGGGAGACCTCCTGCTTCCTCCCTCCTTGGATCAATGGTCACTCTTTGCTTTGGAGATCCCTAGAGGCAGGGGTCTCAATGACTGCTTGGGTTAGACCATGTTGATATTTCTGAGGAAAGGACCCTTGCTGCTCCACCCTCCAGAGCAATGAGCCAAGTCCAGGGCCTTTCCAAGCCTGAGAAGCCTCGCCTCCGCTGTCAGTGACACAGAAGCAGGATTGTTGGAGTTGAGGCCCTGGGGATGGATTTTTTTTTTTTTTAGGCACTCACTAGCTCACTGGTAAAGGAAGAGCTATTGACTAATTTGTCCTAGATCCTAATCGGCCGAGGTTGCCATGGTCAGGCCTAGTGAGCTTTTAGGTAAAATTCAAGGAGTATGGCCAAGAAGAGAGATATTAGCTTATAAAATTTTTTACAAAAGATTTCTCTTTCTTGAAAATCTGCTGGATGAGTCTGATGGTGGGAAAATGAACCCAGGGCAGTACATATTTTCCAAACGCAAGTTGTGGCTTCCCAGTCAGAAAGACCCATGGACTTTCTTCCTAAGGTAGTCCATGATCACACCATTCCATAATAAACTTTCTCTTCCCTCAGAGGCTGGGGCTGAAGAAACTGGGACCCTGAGCATAGCCAGGTGACAAACCACATTTGCAAGTGACTAGGAAGGGCCTGGAAGACATTTTTGGCTGAAGTTAGAGTCGGCTCTACAGTTGGTAGGACTATAACGCCAGTCCACGATTTAGATAGCGAGAGAGAAGACTGTTCTAAAATCTTTCTAGGCTACATCAAACTCATATAGGACTTTATCTCCTCCCATCTCTCTCCATCCTCTTCCATCTCTTGCTCAAACCCAAAGCCACCCATTGAAGAACACACACACAGACACACACACACACACACACACACACACACACACTCATGTGATCTCCAGTGGATGACTACTCTTCAGCCAGTGACTCCTGTGGCTGTAGACCCTGGTGGGCCTTTTGGCATCAACATTGCTTCCCAGAAGTCCCTCACTATCTGGGTCACCTCAGTTTAGAGTTATAAGTCAACTGCCTTTATGGCAAAAATGGAGACTGGAGGAAAACTTGGGTCAGCGCTGGCCAGGATGTAATCATATTGCACCAGTTCCTGAACTGCAGGAAATCGGGGTGTATTGTGTGTGGTGGGTGTCTCCACCTGGCCCACTGTCAGAAATAATGAGCAGCTGGAACTGTTTTGCTAGATATCCAGAGCCACACCCAGCTAAGTCCCCGCCCCCAATCACTGTCTCCCCCAATCAAGACATAGATCTCTCCCTAACAATCATGTAATGACATTTGTTCATCACCTTGCAGTTGCTGAAGGAGGAGGGGAGGGAGAAGCTGGCATTTCAAGTTGTTAGAGCATCTGAGAAAGCACTATGATATTGGCAGAAGGGAACAGTGACAATCCCATGGGAACTCTGCAAACTGACCCCAGATACACTGATTCTAGAGCAGACCAGCAGGTGGAAAAATCTGCTTTCGTGTCCTCTCAGTTTGCCAGGCTCCTGCAGAGCAAGGCAGAAGGGTGGCACTGATCTTAGAGGGTAGAAGCCTGGAGTTGAGTTCAGGGGTGCCAGTAAGATGTGGCCGAACTTTTTTGATGTTTTCCCCCAAGCCAATGGGGAAGAAGAGTCTCTAGAGCTGAAAGCCTTTAGGAGAAGTAGAATTCTTCTGCAGCAGAAATTGGGCCAGACAGCCAAGCTCAGGATCGGCTGAGGCGCCTGGCAACATCTGCATAGGCCAACTCGATCTCGCTGTCAGCTGCACAGGTGTTGGTGAACTCATCCCGCGCATAGGCGTTCTTGAGGTACCGCCACAAGCCTGTCATCTCAGCTGGGATGTCATAGTTTCGGTACTTCTTAGCCACAATCTAAGCAAAGAAGACAAGAGAGACGTGGTATGAAGGCAGGGAACAAATCGTTAGGAGGTGTTAGGGCCATGATTTCATGGGTGGCTGTACATATCAGGTATGTATGCATACAGCCTGGCTGAGAGAAGCTGGCTAGAAAGACTAGCCATATCAGGAAGCTCTGGGTTTGATTGAGAGAGCGTGACTTAACGAATAAACTGGAAGAGAATTTGGAGATAATTTTTTTTATCAACCTCAGACCTCCACATGTATTCACATTTGTGTGAATATGCACCCATCCTCACACATGATCACAGGTGTGCAAACATGTATATGAAGACACTACATACACATATATTTGATGTACAAGATACATGAAAATGCAAAAGGTGAGCTGTAAAGAAAACCACCATTGATAAGGGAAGGTATTGAGATAGACATGATTGGTGTACAGTATAACACAGTTCAAGAAATATTTATAATAACAACAAACATATTATCCATATAGTATCCATGTTCCCATAGTCCAAGCTAACCTCAAAATTCCTATGTAGCTGAGGGTGACCTTGAATTCCCAATCCGCCCGATTCCATCTCCCAAGTATAAGGTACATGATACTTTGCTTGGTTCAAATTTGCTTCTTTCTTTGGTCTCTCTTCTGCTTTTCTTTAAGGAAGCATCTGTGTGTGTGTGTGTGCGTGTGCGTGTGCGTGTGCGTGTGCGTGTGTGTGTGTGTGTGTGTGTAGGGAAGCACAGAAAAGTGAAGAAAGGGCAGATGAGCCTCAGCTACTCTGGTTTCTGGTCTCAGGTTTTATGGATGGCCCCATGTTCCCCTGTAGGAAGCAATTTGTGACCCCCCTCTCCATAGAATCTCTCCATTGATAGTTAATGACTCAAAACCTATATTCATCTCCACATCTGTGTCCAATCTGCTGTTTGTTTGTTTTATAATGTTGGAGTTGTGAACACCCTATTCATGCCTTACCAAAAAAGCCTGTCTGGCTCTGAAGCAAAGTTACTATTACCCTGCAGCAAGGCTGGAAGACAGGGCAGGAGGCACACACCCCTTCTAGTTAGCCTACAATTTATCTCTATAGCAGCCACCAAACCATGTCTGTTATGTTTCCCACACATCTACAACTGCACTGGTGCTGAACCACAGAGAACAGGACATAACAGGGACTTAGCTGTAAAGATTGGCTCCCAACACAGCCAAATATCCATCTCACCTCAGAAACCCAGGTTTTGTCTCTGCCAGACCAACACCTGCAGGGCTCCATGTTAACACATCTCTTTAAATTCCAGACTGTTTCCTTGGGAAACTAGCTGCCTTAGAACACGAGAACCTCCAGGAGCATCAGTTCTTCCCAGTGTTCAAGATTCAGAACTTCCTGCTATGAGATTATTCTCTTCTGATGATGAATGCCAAAGAAGCCATCCACAATGTTCTGTCCTGCATGAGTGTGACTGACTTGGGTCAACAGACACCACTAGCTGTCCAAAGAGCTTCCTCTGGTCACTGCCATAGGAGGGCCTCCCAGTTTGGCCAGAAGCCTTTAAGAAGGAATTGTCTTGGCTCAGAAAAAAAAATCTAGGCAGCTATGATGATCTGACCCAAGGAACTAGCTGGAATTAGCCAGCTGGGATAAAAATGATGTTCAGTAATGGGAATAAATTTATTAAGAGATGGTGTGCAAAGCTCAACCTGACGGCATGAACTTGTAATCTAAATACTCAAGGAATGGAGGCAGGAGACTCTCAGATTTGAGAACAACAGTATTTAGACCTTGTGCCAACTGATCTCAAAGAAACAGGGGCAGGGCTGATATTTTACACTGACTGATAAACTCATATTTTGTTAATGCTAGCATTTTAATTTGGGGTTTCATTTTCTTGTTTATTCATTTGCTTTCTTGGTTTTTTTGTGGTGCTGAGTTTCCAGCTTAGTGCTATGTAAGAAGCATACTGGTGAGTTTTTGTCAATCTTACTAACTAGAGCCATCTGGGAGAAGGAACTGTGTCAGGTTGCCCATGTGGATATGTCTATTGAATCATTCTCCTGATTATTAATTGAGGTAAGAGATCCTGGCCCACTGTGGGTGGCATCATCCCTGGGCAAATGGGTCGGGACTATATAATAAAGGTAATGAACAAGCCAAGTGGAGCAAGTCAGTAAGACTCATTTCTCCTTGGTCTCTGATTTAATTCCTGCCTCTAGGTTCCTGCCTTGAGCTCCCTCCATGATGGGCTGTGATGTGAAAATGTAAGGCAAAGAAAGCTTCAGGCTGCTCTTGGCCACTGGTTTTATCAGAGCAACAGAAAGGCAAGCTAGAAGACGTGTTCTAGGTTATCCGTATTAGCTTGAAAACAGCAGACAAGGGATTAAAAGAATCTATATTTGCATTTATGTGTGCATCTCTCTTCCAAGTCCCTCACAGAGAAAATGGTGACCATGCTGAGCCAGGAAAAGCCTACCCATGGACCAGGCTCTGAGGGAGTGTGAACGACAGCCACTCAGCATCCTGAAATGGAGATAGATATGAAAGAAGGCAGGCAGGATCAAGGGTGGACAGAGCTCTGACATTCAGAGGCACTTCCATGTTCATGCTCTGAATTTTCTGTTTTATATGAAGCAGTTCGCTCCCATAGCCCTGATTACATTTTGGCATCTGAGGCCAAACTGCCTTGGCTCCCCTTCATCCTCTCTGCAGTTCGGAGGTTTGCCAGGTCGCCAGATCTGATAAGCTGGATCAGCAGAAATCCAAGGAGACAGGAGTCCAGACTCAGCCTTTTTTTCCCTTCTTAGGCTATCCTCTGCCAGATCCCCGGCATCCCAGAGCTAGAAACCTGCTGAACTGTCTCCAAGGACATAGGGATAACTTAGTCATTTAAGGCTAGAGAATGCTGAGACATTCAGAGAATGAGGCAGAACCTGCCAGTGCCATGTGTTTGCCTACTTTGACAAAGGATGCTTAAGTGAGCTGCCCATACATGCTGAAGTAGAAAAGAGAGAAGGAAGGAAAAGAAAGCAGGGGAGAGGGAGGCTGATCCACATCTCTTCTTTTAGGCACAAGAAAAACGAAATCCTAAAAGATCAAATGACTCGTCCGACTCCGCCCAGCTAGTTGGTGGCAAATGATGAATTAGAACACGGGTCTTCTGATCATTCTGTTATATCACTATGGCACTGTGTGACTGAGCAAGCATCACACATCCCTAATGGTTCTGCCTATTCCTCAGGGAAAGGAGAAGAAAGCACAATTTGGTGGGTGGGGCCTGCAATAATTAATAACTTCAAAGTGACATACTTGGCTTGACCTACAAGAGATCTTTAGCTTGGCCCTGAGCCCAAAATGTCTTCATAGTAAAGTATAGTATTGCATTGGCCTGCCCTAGAATCATGTGATTTCCTCCCCCAGTTTTAGCTCTAACCCAGGACAGTTGGACACTTACACATAGATGTTCAGCTAAGTGACCTTACCACAAAGTGGTGTGTGAAAGTAATAGATCTACCCTGCTTCTGAGCAATGGGCTAACCTTCTCCAGTGTGAATGGTAGAAAAAAAAAAACATGAGTATTCTAAAAGATATATAGTAGCTGGTCAGATTGCCCATAAATGCATGTTTATTAAAGGGCTATGGCCCTTTAAAAAGGCTATTGTTCTCACAGAGACATTGACAAAATGACATGGTAAGGCATAGACATGGTAAAAGCAAGGAACTGTTTGGTTGTAAGACCCTACTGCATGTTGCTCTAGACAGTGGGTATCAAAAAGGACAGGGATCACCTCGAACTGAGGAGATAACTGAGTCAGTAAAGTACTTTTTTTTTTTTTTTTTTGCAAGCATGAGAACCTGAGTGTAGATCTCTAGTGTAACCCATACATGAAAACAGGTGTGGTGATGCACACCTGGAATCCAAGTACTGGGAGACAGAGATGAGAGGGTCCCTGGAGCTCACTGGCCAGCAGGTCTAACCAAATTGGTGAGCTCTGAGTTCAGTGAGACACATTGTATTAGAAGAATAAGTTGGGGAGAGACTGAGGAAGATGCCCACTGTTAATGTCTAGCCTCCACAGACGTGTGTGTGTGTGCATGTGTGCACACATGTACGCAGTGTACACACACACATGGAGGGGTGAGATATCTGTTTACAGAAGCCAAGTAGATGCAATTGCTGTGTTCCAATAGATAAATGGGAACAGAGATGTTCTGTGTTACTCTAGGAAGTATCCTTGGGCTCCATGTAAGGAAAGATGCTGTAATAATCAGAGCTATGTGAGATAAGACAGAGGGCGGCTCCTCATCACTCAGAAATGTGCCATCACACTGCACAAAAGGTGGTCACAGACACAGCAGGAGGCAGGGCAGTGTGGGCTTGAGGTGTTTGAAATAACCCCTAAAGTATCTTCTTAAGACCATTCATACTGTTATGTTTTGTATGGGGAAGGACTGTAGTACATGGTGCTGATGGTCAACAGGTTCACTGAGACTGAGAGGGTGCTTTCTCTCCACTCCTTTGTACCCTCTATTGCTCCAGCCAATAGAGAGGAAAGTTGATGGGTAGGTACCCTACGGAGCCTCTACAAGGTCTGTGCATGAGGATGTATGAAGACCCACGAGGACCCACCTAATGCAGGTATGAAAGCAAGGCAGGGTAACTCCAAAAGGCTATGATGCAACTATACATACAGTGGCATTATAGTTACGACACATCCAATCCCTATGGTATAATGAGCAATTCATATTATGCTTAGTCCCACAACTACCCTAGAGACAAACGGCATGTGACTATTTTATAGATAAAAATGAAAGCTCAGGCAGGGACAGGAGAGAAGGTTCAGTGGCTGAGGGAATTGGCTGCTCTTTCAGAGGCTCAGGTTCAATTCCCAGCACCCATATGGCAGCTCACAACCATCTGTAATTTCAGTTCCAGAGCATCTGATACCCTCTTCTTGCTTCCATGGGCACCAGGCACACACACATAGTATGTATGTGTGCATGCATGTGTGTGTATGTGTGTATATGTATATACACACATACACACACATGTATATATATACATGTAGGTACACACATATATATATATACACATGTCTATGTACACATATATGTGTGTGTATACAAGTAAACATATATATACATATATACACATATACATACATATATATACACACATATATATACATATATATATGTATATGAGAGAAAACACCCAGATATATAATTTTATTAAAAATTGAGAAAATTAAACCTCAAGAGAGGCTTTCACCAAGCAAGAAGTGAAGGATGACCTTGAGTCCCTGATAGATCTGAATTTAGAGCCCAAAATCTTAGCTCCTGGATTTTGCTTACTTCCATTGATTTATCCACCCAATTGGCTGGGCCTGAGATGAAGCCAGCACCCATGAAAAAACAGACCTCTCTTACCTTGACCACATGCAACTTGGGCAGCAGATTGCAGTCAGCCAGGGTCAGCTCATCCCCATCCAGGAACTTGCGCTGGGATCCCTTCTCATCCCCACGGATGTTGGTGTCAATCTCCTCTGGCAGCGGGGTGTTCAGGTAGTCATCCAGTTTCCTCAGAGCCTTTGTCAAGCCTCTCTCAAGGGCTGGCATGGAAGAGCAAAAGCAGGGTCAGCTCTCTTCTTACCAAATACAGTTATGGAGACTTCGGAGTAGACTAAGCATGCTGAGTCATGCCTTGTCACTGCTGTGCCATTTCAACACATACAACTGAAGTCCTGGTGGCTATTAGCATGATTTGATACAAGGATACAAACTCTGGGCCTGGAGAGATGGTGCAGGGAAGTCACTGCTATACCAGTGACTAGAATCTTTTTACCAAAACCCATGTCAGGCAACTTATGGCCACCTGCAACTCCAGCTCTTGGGAATCTAACATCCTCTTTTAGTCTCTATAGCCTCTTGCACCTGCGTGCGCGCGCGCACACACACACACACACACACACACACACACACACACACACAAATAAATCTGAAAAACTAGCCAAGTAGTAAATACTGTTTATACCATTAATTTGATTACATTTAAATTTCTTTTATGTTTATCATGATGTTCATTCTATTAAATAAAGAACTTCAGCAGGTAGAACACATGCCAAAATCTTCACAGTGATTATCTCCAGCTTGTAGGGCATGAGGCAACTTCAATTTTCTTATTTTACCTATTATTATTTTGTTAGTGATTGGCAATAAACACACACACACACACACACACACACACACACACACACACACACTAACTTTGTAGAAAGGGCTAGTTACAAAATTAAAATGGCACAGAAGTAGTCCTAAGATAGAGACCAGATTTTGTGGTATCATTAACTTTGACTAATCCAGTTGGAGAAGGGGAAGGAAACAGGCCTTCAGGAAACAGGACATAAGAATGTTTAAGGGGATATACAGAGATACACTAAGTATCTGAGAGGCTGGAGGTTCATCTAGAGCAGACAGATCAAAGCTGTTCCAAATGGTCAGAACAATGCACTAGACAGGAATGGCCACTAGCAATGTGCCATCGTGTCCACTTGCATAGAGACCTACCACAGATGCAGCTCAAAGAAATAACACCTAAAGGAAGATGAGGTGGCAGAAGAACTTTATAGTCTTCTATAGTCCTGATTAATTAGCAAATAATTCATTTAGACCCACAGGAGCATAGGACCTCTTAGTCACAGAGCCATGACATGGAAACTTAACACTTGAATATACAGGGTATTTACAAAATAGTTGGCTGGTTGGTCATTAACCACTGTACCTGTGACATCAGCCCAGCTCCTAAAACCCCACAAGACTCTAGTTTACAATATACTCCTGAGATCATGGGAGTCCCAGATGCTCCACATGGCAGCAGATACAAGAAGGGACATTGGCATCCCGAGAAGCTGTAAGGCCTGTCATCCTTCTCATGACTTCCCAGATGTGTCTTCCATTAATTAGCCACTCCCACATAACCTACTTTTGTCTTTGCATAGGAGACCTTTTGTTTGAGACAATGGAGGGACTCGGTCTGAGACAATGCCGCTGAACACTTCCTGGAATGTTTGGAAACCAGCTAGAGGTTTTCTCAATACTTCCTTCTCCCTGGTGTGGCATTTGAACTCTTCATCATCTGCTTTGTGTTTCCAGTTTGGGAGAACAGAGTGAGAAGGGTTGGGAAAAATACTTGAATTCCCTTCAGTGATTGTCTAGACTGTGATGAGATTACCAGACTATTCAAGGGCTAAAGCAGAGGGTGGGTACTAGACAATACTTATTATGCTTTTCTCCCCAAAGTGATTGCATTTCATGCTGGGTTTGTTTGCTTACTCAAATCCCTTTAGTCCTTTCAGCGATAGAATGGGGCAAAAACCCAATCACAGCGGGAACAGGAAAAAATAACACAGTATTTTAGATTTATTTCTGTTGTCCTGCTAAGACATCCTGATAGAAGGCAATAGAAGGGAGGGATTGTTGATTATCTTTGTTGGGAAGTCATGGAGGCAAAAGCCTGAGACAACCGTCATACCACATCCACAGTCAAGATCAGACAAACAAATATACCCTCTGCCTAGGGAATGGTGCCACCCACAATAGACTAGGTCTTTTCATATCAATAAACAATCAGTATAATTCCAGGTCAACCTGATCTAGGTAGATCCTCAACCTGATCTAGGTAAATTGAAACTCTCTTCCCAGGCAAATTTAGGTTGTGGCAAGTTGGCATTTAAATATGACCATTACACAGGGTATACTTGTTAAAATTTTATCAGTTTGTATCGTCCAGGGGATATGAAAGAGTATGCAAAGGAAAGGAAGACATTTCAAGTCCTGACTTCAAACACCTCTTTGGAGACCTTGAAGAACAAAGAAATTGAGCAAAGAGGCTTGAGGCAATGACGGAGACCTTGGAAGACTAGGTCTGGATAGATTTCAACTGTTTGTCGAATGAGCTCTTAAATGGAAGAGCTAAACTTTAGCAACAAGTCTAACTAGTCCTTGAGTCATTACTGTAACACAACACACAGCATGTACATTCTAAGCATGCTCACTGTTTGTCAGTTACTTAGCCTGCAGCTCTGTATTCCTGGTCAGGAGCATTGAGGTTGGAGATGATGTTAACCATGGTAGAGGCATGAGATGAGATGAGAAGCAGGAAAGGAGCCACATGAACTGCAGCTGCCCTAGATTTGGATTTTCCTTAGAATAGATCCACTGTTATGGTTATAGCTTCAAGGTCCTTTAACTGAAGAGGTCTCTCCAAAGGGCTTGGGCATGATTTATTTCACTGCCTTGTTTATGCTTATTGCGTTAGTTTTAGGCACTGTAAATCGTTTCTGTGCCTCTGGCCCTGGTACCTCTCTGTGGCTAGAGGTTAGCTCCTCAACTTTATTGAATGACAGCTTCCTCAAGTCAGGAATGACAATGAGGATCATGGCCCCTTGTAGGCTCACTCAACTCAGACAGTGGAAGGGGAGTTCCCAATACAAGGGCCTGGGCTGGAACAGATTGGTCAGTGGTTATCAGTGTTATTATTTTTGTGACCCAGCTCAGCAGGTGTCCTTCTGTCCATGTGAATCTTCCCATACTCTCCAATCAGTATATTCTTAAGCATTCCAAGGTGCAACAGTAAATGGGAGATTCCAAGTCGCTTCAGTTTTGAAGTCAAGTCTCTGAGGTCAAAGACCTTTTCCTCCCTCCCTCATTTATATTTTAAATTGTTTTGGGGAACTTCTATGAAGCCTAGACTAGCCTTATATAATTCATATAACTGACCTTAATAACTGGTCAAAGTTGGCCTTGAGCTTTGGATCCTTCTGTTTCCACCCCCCTAGTACTAAGATTGCAGGCATGTGCCACCATGCACTCTCCCTTGTATGTTTAATGCACAGTCATAACTAAGTCCCTTATGCTCCCTGGCTCCCTCCTTGGTGACAAGCCATGTAGAAAGGGATGGTCTAAGGGAAACAGACATGCCACACCCATAAGTTAAAACACATCCAGACAGACAAGGCAGCACAGGCAATACCTGGATGTTCTCTTCCAGCTTTCTCCCTCCTCCCTGCTGGCTCAGTCCTGAAACCACAGGATAAAATGGTCTCTTTTGGTTGATGGCATTCAGGTCATGAAACTACTCACAGTGAGCTTTCTACGCTGGTAAGACGGATAGGAAAGAGACCAGAATGACGAGGCAATATGAATTCCTTCAGTGTGTGAGTTTGAAATCTTGCCTCTGAAAGACTTCCTTAGAGATGGTGACTTGAGTAGCTAACTAACCTCAGACAGACTGCAGCACCCATTGACCCATGATGGCCAATGTCTCATGAACTTGATGGGTACCCAGACTTTTAATTGCTCTGGTCCCCTCTCTGCCTCTGCTCCCCATAAAGATTTATTTTTTATGACATACAAATGCACTGGGTAAAATATGCAATGAGGAAAAGGGGGGAAGAGTTCATAAATATTCTCAGGCATATGAAAACAATCTCAATTTATTTCTCTCTCTCTCTTTTTTAAAGAAGGGAAAAAAATCCACCCATTCCATGATGGCTTCCAGATTCATTGAGGTTGCTATTACATAAGAGCCAATATTGTTTTCTTGTCATAGAGAAATAATGAGTTGGGAATGGCAATTTGAGCTAAGAAAATAATATAGTCTTAGCGAAGCATGGGGGCTGAAGGATAGGAGCCATGATCCCAACCCAGCCTCCAACAAGTTCCTCAGGCATGGTCCAGCCCTGGTTTGCTAGCATCTGGGAACAGCATAGAAACTGATGAACATCAGGCCAGAAGCACCGCTGGATCTCAAAATCCACAGAGAGGGCAGATTGTCAAGGGTGGACTGTGGGAAGAGGGAAAGATGGTTTGGGATCAGGAGCTTTGTAGATTCTCCTGTGCATTTTTCTCTGTCATGTGTACTTCTCCAGGTATGCATGTGTTACATACACTCACACGGACACATTCATATAAACATAAATAAAAAGAAATCTTAAAAAATAAATTGGGGAAAGAGATGTCTCAGTTGTTAATGGCACTGGCTGCTCTTGCAGAGGGCTTGGATTCAAGTCTTGGCACCTACACTGTGGCTAACAAATGGCTAGAATTCCAGTTCAGGGGATTCAATGCCCTTCTCTGCCCTCTGCAGGCACTGTGTGAATCCAGTGCAGACATACATGTGGGCAAAATATTCATACACATAATTTTTTTAAAAGGACCTCTAACAGATGTCTGCAGCTCCTATAGATGTGTGCAGAACTCTTACATGGAAAGAAGATCATGGCTGCTAGGTGCTGGCCCCAGGCTGTGCTCCCCTCCCTCTCCCTCTCTTTTCTCCTGTAAGAACAGTTTCCACAGCAGAAAGGCAACACACTTCCTGTTTTCTAAAAGGACTCCAGAATGTGGTGTCTCTGTTACTTGAATACATGAAGGAACAAAAGTTAGTATTTATTCTCACTTAACAATTAAGGAAACTGAATCACAGACATACCCAAAGACATCTGCATATATATATATATATATATATATATATATATATATATATATAATTATATATTTAATTATATATATAATTGTATAATTATATATATTACATTGTATATACATGTATATACATAGCCACTTTCTTGAAACATTAAAACCACTCCTGAGGTACACATGAACATGTGCTCTGTTTAGTTTTTTTTAAATGCTTTCTCATGGGCTCCTATGCCCTGAGCAACGGGAAAATAACAATTTATTAATCTATTCTGGATTATAACCTAGTCTGATGTAACAGTCCCTCTAGAGAATTCTCAGTCTCTTTTGCATAGAAGTGCTCAGTTTCTCAGACAGACTGTCTCTGCCTTGCTCTTCTCCGTGCGTCAGTGGGGCCGAGGTGGGGGAGGATGCGCCCGTTACCTCATGGCACTGGGTTGAGGTGGGAACTAATGCAAGGCTTGAGTTCTTTCTGGAATGACCATGGAGATGCTGGCCCTAAAGATGAGTTGTATATGGGCTCCTTGCCTCCTCTACTTGCTGGAAGGCATTCCAAGCAAAGCATTGCATGGGTCTCTTAGACACATGTCTAGGCTGCTGGCTTGCCTACCTCTCTCAATTTTTCTTCATCCATGAATCCTCTAAGGAAGTGTGGTTCTCAACCTTTCCCAATGCTTCAACCCTTTAATACAGTTCTTCATGTTGTGGTGACCCCCAACCATAAAATGACTTTTGTTGCTGCCTCATAACTGGAATGTTGCTGCGTTTATAAACGTTAATTGTAAATATTTGATTACAGATGGTCACAGGCAACTGTTGCAAAAACATCGTTCCACCCCCAAAGGGGTCGCGACCCACAGATTGAGAAGCACCGCTCTAAGCTTTCCTTTCAGCTATTCTATGCTAACTAGTCTATCGACTTCACAGCAGCAAGTCTACTTGCCTAGGACTATGAGCAAAAGGGCTCTCTGTCCTCTGTGAGCTCACCAGATAGGGTTCTTGGTGGGTAAAAAAATAAAAGAGAGCTGGGAATTTAGAAAATCTCAAGCAAGTAGGTAGCTATGCTGTATCCCAGAAGTTAAACACCAAATTGCTCTCCACTCCACCCATTTGAAGATTTATTTAAGATGGGACTGGAGACATGTCTCCATGGGTATAGTGCTTGCCTTGAGTTTGGCTCATCAATACCCATGCAAAACCCAGGTATGACAGCAGGCACGTGTAATCCCAGCACAACAGGGTGGAAATGGGGGATGCTTCAAGAAAGTGGCTCCTGAGACCACTGACCAACTAGTCAAGAAGAGGTGGCAGGCCCAGGTTCACACAAAAGACTCTGTATCCAAAAACAATCAATAGAATCCAACAACAATCAAGTTGATCACTGTTGATCAACACACACACACACACACACACACACACACACACACACACACAGAGAGACAGAGACAGAGACAGAGAGACAGAGAGTCAGAGAGATAAGAGACAGAAAGACATAGAGATACTTCTTAAAATATTCTAATCTCTAGAGATGAAATATGTATAGCTTGAATTAGAGTCATATACTCAGAAAAGTGAGGAAAAATCTTTTCATAATATTAGCCCCAAATACATAAATGTCAGGAACAAAAACTTGGTTTTAAAATCTGTGATATTTGATCTCAGGACTCAGAACTTTCCCGCTCTGAGAGTCACCGTGAGTGCCAAGGGCTGTCCCACTGGGTGTCCATGTGTTCTCTACAAGTAGAGACTGCACGCACATCTCTGCCTCATTGCAAAGGAAGCGTTATTTCTTTATACCCTACCTTCCGACAAATTTGAGGACACATTTGCATTCTGCTTGTAATGGTTGGGTTTAACTAGAATCTCAATGCTTAGCATCATCTAGAAGAAGTTGTCAGTTAGTACAGAGCCTGGCAGAGTCCTCCACATTCTGTCTAAAACAACAGAGTCCTTGCCTGTGCTGAGGGCCAATGCTATGTAAGGAAAAGTAAAAACTCTACTTGGATTTTCTCTGTGAAGAAGGAAACACGTAAACACTGTGAAGTACTTTGAGAACTGGCTAAAATGTCTACTTCTCATGAGCGCTCGTGTGGATATAAAAGGAAGGCACCAAAGTCGGATGTGGTTTGAGGGAAACTCAAATGGGAGTCTCTATCCATCACATTGTTGGAAGCAGAGCAGAAACAATTCCACACCTTGTTGACATCTGAGAGTTAAAAACATAAACGAGATCAGGTGATGGAGATTTAAAAAAAAAATCCAGTAAGAAGAATTTGACATCCCTTCTTTGTCACCTTTTGGAAGAAGCTTTTTTTTTTTTCTTGTGTCCTGCTATTGCATAGGAGGAGAAGTAGAAAAGATGAATTGTTTGGAACCAAACACTCAAGGAATTCATGGCTGGGGCTGGAACAGTACAGGCCCATGAAGAGCGGTGGGGTAAGGAAATGAATGGGAGGCTGGCAGGTGACATGTTGGTACTGTCACATGGAGGAAGTCGGGGATGCTGTAAGGAGATCTTTTTAGATCTTAACCTTTGTGATTGCCAGTGTGGTCCCTCCCTGCCTCCAGTATATGAAACCTCACGTAAGGTTTGTAGTCACTGTACAGGTTTGGGGAACCTTATCTGAGTAAGGGGTCAAATGTGAAACAGGTAGACTGTGGGGTTCAGCTGCCCACAGGAGACGACCCAGCAGGTAAAGTGAGGGGTCTCTGACGACTTCTCTGACTCACAAATCATGAGGTCCTCAGAGTCACTGTGTCAGAGCTGGCACAGGACTCTAGAAGACAGGAAGGGGCTTACTTGGATTTGTTGTAGCTTTCTTTATTGAATCTTGGCCTCTGGCTATGTTCACCCATCACCTGTGTCCACAGAGAATGGAGAACCAGAGCCGGGGTCAGGGGTGCCAGAACCAGGCACCAGGCTGCCTTTGAAGGACCAATGCAAGAGATAACAACCCTCCATGACACATCTCTCACGAATAACTTGCTCTTGAATTCTGCTGTTAGTAAGGTCTGTTTACTGGCTGCTGTCAAAGCAACTTCTGCAGGGTCTGGTGCAGGAAGGGACCAAACGGGAGACCTAACGGAACTGAGGCTTATGCAAAGACTGGGATAACGAGTGAACTGGAGGTCAGTTCAAGGCAGACAGTCGGGTGTGGGAAAGAAAGTTGTGAACATTAGAACTTCCTGGGCACAAGGGGAATCCTGGGGGATCTTGGAGGGTGACACTTGCTTTCAGAGTAGAACCTCTAAGGTCCTGCCTTATTTTCTCTATCCTGTCAGTGTTCAATGTTCTTGGTCTGATCCCTTGGAGAATGTGTACCCACCACTGCCATCAGACACTACCACTGGGCATGCCCAACTGGCCAGTAGTAAGGTGTATGTCAACAAGTCAAACCCAGCTCTGGGAGAGCCAAGAACTCAACTGTGGAAAGGATGCCTGGGCCTCCTTTTCCAGACAGTGGTTTTAAATACAAATGACAGGAAGACAGACTGAAGCAAGATACCATAGCCCTTACACCAGGTCCCCAGCCATTCCCTGGAGATGTCAGCTGGCTAAGGGAGAATCTGACGTACCTACTGACTGCCAGGGGTGTGAACTGTTTGCTCTGGAAAGAAATTCTTCCTTGGATGGAGGGTAAACTGATCCCTTACTCCACAGGCAGGATTCAAACCTTGTGACTTTTGTATTTAGGATGCCGGACACTATGGGTTCCCCCAAAGATTTACTGAGTGAACAGAACCCTCTCAGATATGTCCCCCAAGGAAGCAGGGGACTTTGGGACTTTCCTTTAAGGAAAACACATTTTGTATGAAGACAATTTTCAGAGCTTTGTAGAGGAATCTGTTCTTTCAAGAGAAGATCTTTTCAATTTAGCTCCACGGGCCAACTTATTATTAGCAGATATTTATGAGGACAGCACCAAACAGCACATGTACACTTTTCATTTAAAACACAGAGCCATTGTGATTGTTTAGCTGTGTATAAATCATCGTTGTGGTGAGGAATTCGGGGCAATTTCAGCATGCTGTTCATACAATACATTTTTGAGCGATGATATTGATGATATAGACAAGTTCCAGGTGCAGATATTTTTGTAAATCTTCTCAAAGCCACAGTACATTTGAAAAGAAAAAAAAATGTCATTTTAAAACTTTTTCAAATTTAGGGCTCCATCCAATCTGTACCATGCAAGCTTCCCATGTGTTTATTTATTAGGGATGAGAGAAGAGGGAGGGAGGGAAGGAGGAGAGAGGGAGAGAGGGAGGGAGTGAGAGAGAGAGGGGGGGAGAGGGAGAGGGAGGGGGAGGGGGAGGGGGAGGGGGGAGGGGGAGAGAGAGAGAGAGGGAGGGAGGGAGAGAGAGAGGGAGGGAGGGAGGGAGGGAGGGAGGGAGAGAGAGAGAGAGAGAGAGAGAGAGAGAGAGAGAGAGAGAGAGAGAGAGAGAGAGAGAGAGGCTGGGTATGTTCCTGATTAGTGCCAGGGCTGACTTTAGCCATGGGGCAGTGGCGACCCCTTCTGGCCCTAAGTAGAAAGACTATCTTCCTCTTCAGTAGGAACTTGTGTGTGTTTCTTATTAGGCTGCCAAGAAACTCACAAATGGCTGTAAAAATCCATCGTGCTAATCGAAGGAACAGCATAAATGCTGACGGAAGCAGCTGATGCTGCCAGTGTCGTTCTCGAGGTCGACTGCGTCGGGAGAAATCTGGGAATATTTACAGTTACTTTACAAAAGGTGATTTTTAAGTGTGAGGCCATAAATTAACATAGATGTTCAAACTTAATGGGTGAGCCGGTCAGAGGGACTCCGATTATATTGGTTATCTGTTCCTGCATTGACCTGGGTCTTGCTCACCTCTCTCTCACCCCGAGCACTTATGCCAAGGAATTCCATCCGCCATGGCTTGCTTCATCCTCAAATGGCCACATCTTTTGCATGAGAGACCTTGGCAGAAATGGGAAAAAAAGCCACCATCCTGCCATGGACTTTGTCTGGTTTGGGGAAAAGGTTTGTCTGTGAGTTCTCTACATATTCTTTTCCAGTTGCCTATGTTCAGTGTCTAGTGTGACTTCCTGCTTCCTCATGGATGACGAAGTCTGTGTTCATGGTGAAGCTGGGCCTACTGAATATATGAGGCAAGCACACCTGGCAGTCGTTCAGTGAGGACTTGCTGGCCATCGAACTGATTTGATGATAGTTTTCTAAGTGCTCTCTACTCTTGTTTGAAAACTCAGTACCACACGAATTCTGAAACAATGGATGACATTAAATGTGGAATGCACTCAAGTCAAGAGCACAGACGCTGGGGCCAGCTGCTGGGTTGGTGACCCTGGCTCTGCCTTGTACAGACAGGGTGGGCTGCTTTAAACGCCTGTGCCTCAGCTTCCTCATCTCCAAAGCGGAGATGACAACCCGATGCCCCTCATTGGGTTAGTGGGCATCAAAATTGACTCACGGACTGTAGGAAATTGTACCTATCACACACACACACACACACACACACACACACACACACACACACACACACACAGCAGCGCGTGGCACTATGTGGGACACAGAAGGGCTCTGGTGTCAAAGAATCAAGGAAAACATAAAAGCTAATCAAAGATGTAAGACAAAAATAAATAAATAAAATAAATAGTAGCCCTCCCTCTGGATCTGTTGGACTTAGACTCATCTTCCTGGGAAGTCACCCTGGACAAATTTAGTCCTTTCTTACACTTGGTAAATGGTCCCATGGATTCTCATCTGACCGTGTGAGTGTGTGTGTGTGTGTGTGTGTGTGTGTGTGTGTGTGTACTTGGATACAGATGCTTATTCAGGCCAGATGTCAGTGTTGGGAGTCTTCCTCAGCCAGTCATGTCTCACCTTACTTTTTAAAAGGCAGCGTCTCTCACTGAACCCAGAGCTTAGCAATTTGGCTAAAATAGCTAGCCAGCAAGCTCCAGGGCTCTTCCTCCTCAGCAGTGAAATTACACACCTTTTAAACATGTGGGTGTTGGGAATCCAAGCTCAGGTCTTCATGTCTACCCAGCAAGCACTCTACCCACCAAGCTTCTCCCACAGTCTCATTTATTCTCTCTCTCTCTCTCTCTCTCTCTCTCTCTCTCTCTCTCTCTCTCTCTCTCTCTCTCTCTTCAAGATAGGGTTTCCCTGCTTAGCCAGACTGTTCTAGAACTCACTCTGTGGACCAGGTTGGCCTCCAACTCAGAGATGCACCTGCCTCTGCCTCCTGAGTGCTGGGATTAAAAGCGTGCGCCACCACCACCTGGCCTGATCTGTTCTTTATAGCTCTTCAGCCACAGTCTGGCCACAGTAAGCCGTCCTCCTAGTCATCACAAGATGGGGCAGCCTTGGGGCTTTGACAGATACTGCCACAGAACTTCTTAGATGCACTCAAACTACACCCAGCCTCCCTGCCCCGCCTTGCCTGGAGTAATTTCCTTAGGCCTCACCTGCCCCTGTAGTTTGAGGACTGCATCTGTTCATGGGTATTTTAGTTGCATGGCTCTTACAACAGGAGAATGTGCCTTCTGAGTTTGAACTGAAAACGCAGCAAATTCTGAGCAGGATATTCTACTTCTGTCTCCTAAAGTCTAGCAGACTTTGCTAACCTGAAAGAGCATGGAAATGGTGTATCTTTACGCATGGCTGGATCAGATAGTTCATCATCAGGGAGAGACAGGAAGACTACCTTAACTTGAAATGGGATTAACATACACGGACACACTCTTCCCTTCTTTGATACTGATAGAGAACATCCCATATTTTGCCCTCCTAGGATAGCAGAGTGCCCTGTCAAAACGACCCATCTTCCTAGACAGCCACCCTTTCAGGCAGCTCTGGTTAATGAAACACAAGTACAGAGTGAGTCCCAGGCTTCTGGAGAAGACAGGGCCACTGACAATGCCAGAAACTCAGATGCGGTATATCTTTGAGAGATGAGGATAAAGGACATACACTGGGGGCTGGAGAGATGGCTCAGCACTAGAACCTGAGTTCAAATCCCCCCCCACCCCCCCCAGCACCTATGTTAAAAAAAAAAAAAAAGCTCATCTCAGCACAGGGCAGGAGTGCGGGTGGGGCAAAGATGGGTATATTCTGGAAGTCAGGGGCTAGCTTGCCACTCTGTCTGAAAGGGTGAGCTTCTGGTTCTCCAAGAGACTGTCTCAAGGCAACAAGGTGTAGTGAGGAGGGAAGGGAAGACATCAGACACGCTACTCCAGCTTCATGTATACGCAACGGTGCCATACCCGCACATTCACATACTCACCATATTCACCGCACATTCACATACAACCATAAAGCTTGCATACCAAAGGCAAACACACATGTGCGTGCATGCATACATGTACATGCATACCCAGAGCAACAGCCTAGAGATGAAGAACCAGGAGCTCTGAGGACCTGAGTTCACTGTTTCTTTAAGCTGTCATGTTAGCCTGGAACATGCTGTTCTTTCAACTTCTTGTTATATAAGAAAAGCAAACTCCTGCTGAGACGTGCTAATAAACATTACAGAAAACGCCCAGGACAGGGCACAGTGCATAGTAGCGTGCTACACAGGTCTTGCTGAGTCAAAGAGAAGAAACATTTGCTTTAGCTCCTGTAGTCAGGTTTCTGTTACACAAAGCAAAACATACTCTTTATCAGTACATGGAGGCACTGGAATATCTGTTTGTTCTATTTTTTTTAATTCTAGCACTCTATACAGCTCCCGGGATAGAATGGAGGGGGAGGGGTATGCAGGGTATGTCCATGTATGTGTGCACTTATGAACATCCATGTGTACACATGCAAAGGCCAGAAGGGGATGCTGGGGGATTCTACTCTATCACTTTCTGCTTTACTGCAGGCAGGCCCGCTGACCAGGGAGTTCTTGGAATCCTCCTGTCTCCACTCCCCAGTGGTACAGGAATAGGCTCCTACAGCCATGCCTTGCTCTCTCACGTGGGTGGCTGAGGTTACAAACCCGGCACTGACAAATGCTCTAACCTATGGAGCCAGCTCCCTGCCTCCTTCTTAGTGGAACCTGATTGAGCATGTGCCCCAAGCCAGGGGCTGAGGTGGCCTCTGCGGCTAGTCATGAAAGAGACACACCCTGCTCTGCAGAGCATCATCAGAAAGAATAACAGCACTAGAACTTGAGAACCCTAAGCCTTACTTCTGGCCCATTGCTAGTAGCTCCCCTAGTGTGGACACTTATGCTAAAGAGGCTAAAGTAGCAGGAGATGCTGGAACTATTCCTGCCATCCCCTCTCTGATGGCTCAGTGGTAAGAGCACTGACTGCTCTCCCAGAGGTCCTGAGTTCAATTCCCACCAACCACATGGTGGTTCACAATCATCTGTAATGGGATCGGATGCCCTCTTCTGGTGTGTCTGAAGAGAGCCATGCATACTCATATACATAAAGTAGATAAATAAGTCTTAAAAAGAAAAGATGACCATAGGTTTACCAAAACCAGGAAGCAGAGAACAAGGTTGGCCCCAGAAGACAACTGAGCAGCCTAGAGATATAATCACACAGGAATGAAGGGGTTTAACTAAGCAGAATTCACACACCATGGTTATCCAGAGATTCAAAACCACGTTGTGTCTCTCTAAAAATGCACTGCCCCCAATGACGCTGTCCTACAAGGTCATTCAAAGCCACTTTCAACATGACTGGCTGAACATAAACGCAAGGACAGCAGTAATAGACACGCTGGAGTGGACAACAGGAAGCCCAAGGGGCCTCAACCCTGCAGCAGCAAGAACTACAGGCAAGTAAGGAAAGCTAAAAAGGAGCAAGAGAAGTAGGTCTGCCCTGGGGAAGATCACACCAAACGTGTTGTGTCATCCTGAACATAAGTGAATGGAAGAATATTTCTTTTCTGTTTAAGTGAGTTCTACTTAATACAATTATTTAAGGAGGTATGTGAGGCCTTTGCTGGTGTGTGTGTGTGTGTGTGTGTGTGTGTGTGTGTGTAGAGAGAGAAAGAGAGAGAGAGAGAGAGAGAGAGAGAGAGAGAGAGAGAGAGAGAGAGACTAAGAAACTCATTTGTAGACCACACAAATTTAAGAGCTCTCTCACACACAGTGAGGTAACACTAGCCACAGGTAAAGGAACATACAAGTGCTGTGCAAATCTCTCATCTAATGTTCCTTTATTCCCTAGGTGTTGATGTGAGGCCAGACTAGGCCAGCAGAACTCTTTCTGGTCAGACAGCAGGAAATTCCTCCACACGGATGGTGTTGGTGGTCTGCACTCTACCATAGTCCAGGAGCCCACACAGCAAAACCTCGCTAATGAATGAGCCCACCCACACTGGACCCACCACTCCCCCCCTCCTCCCACTCCACTCAACACCCTCACACCGCGCCGACCACCTTCCTCACTACTACCCAAGGATTCGTTTTTTGTTTCCGGAACAAACTTTGTTAAAATTAAAATCACAGAAGCCTCCTCCATAAGGAACCAACCAAACCAAAGACCCTCTGGAGGGAACCCCTGGGCAAGCTCCTGGGAGGTGCCACAGGAAGTCAGGCCCCTCTAGTTCTCAACCTCAAAGACCCTCGTGGAAGAAAAGACTAAGGGTGTGGGGCCTGCCAAATCTTGGAGGTGGGTCCCACCGTGCTTGGGTTGTTTGTTTTTCCTTGCAAGAATGCTAATCAAAGCACAACTTTTCCTAACCAACCAACAAAATATCAGGAGCTGGCAAGTGACGGGCAGACGGGGGATCCAGGGACAGGCAGCCTGGAGAGTTCCTTTTGTGGCCAACTCGGTTTATTTTATTTTATTTTATTTTATTTTATTTTATTTTATTTTATTTTATTTTATTGAAGGAGAACCTTAATTGCTTTCTATGGAAGGTCTGGCCACATAGGAACCCAAAGATAACCACATGATGGCAGCCTGCCTTCACCTCCTCTCAGGGCTTCTTTCAGCCTGGAGTCTGTGATTTCAAGTTGGTACCAAGTCTTGATCTCTGGAGGTAGCAGCGAGTATTCCCAACGGAATGAACATGGAGCCTCTAGACACAACCCTGCCTGATCCCCACAGGGCCACTGAACTGATATTCCGGCTATCTTGAAGTCCTCTCCTTTGTCTTTTCTCCAGACCCTGGGGGTTAGGGGGCTGAGTGAATTGGGGCTGGGCACAGGCCCTAGAAAAGCCAGGCTATCACACTGGGCCAGGGTATGAGAGGTTGCTGAGGGAGGGGATGAAGGGAAGATATTAAGTGCTTTGTTTTTGGTGTACTGAACACACGCATACTATTTTTACTGTGGCTTGCCACATCCTGAGAAGCGGGGAGGGGGTTCCCGGGGGTAGGGAGAGTCAAGCTGGCTTTTGTCCCCAACAGCAGTGTGCATTCATGACACTCTGGGGCAGGCACAGGCTATTTGGTAATT